>NW_018405596.1:822514-848394 GCF_002113885.1 Mizuhopecten yessoensis
ATCAAAGGTGATACTTAAGTGAAGGTTACCTTTCGTATGATTACAGACATGAACATCACATGTTAAATGCTGAACCTGTAGAATTATTGAAAGGCAAAGTATTACCTTGAGCCATTTGGGGACAGTTGAAATTTTCTAAAGTTTGACATGCAATATTGGCAGATTTCTGTGTGGCCTTCAAATGTTTCCAGTGCATTGCTATGGACATGCTGTCACCCGTTCCAAGGTAAACAAACAGCAGGGGATGTTTCTTTGTCCGAATGTCTAGAATCCTGTCAACGTGGTGTCTCTTTAAGCACTGATTCTGCAAGAAATACCTGACAGAAGAATGCGGGGATATCTGGTATTATATTGTTACACCGTTCTAGGCTAGGTTCACGATATTGTATGTCTGTCTTATTTCCACTGACCCGTTTGTCAAAAGCTTGGTCACCTTACTGGAAATTTCGACCAAGTTTCAATTCCGAAAAAAACTTTTAACATGTGTTTAAAACTTTGGTCTCGTAGTATTTCATACCAATGCATGGATACTTGTATTCACACTTTTGTTTTTTTATTAAAACTTCTGTTTACATTCATTGAAAATCTTTCATTGTTGAAATTGTTTGTTTCTCTGGAAAGCTTAACTGTAAGTTTGAAGCTGGTTTTCTACACACGATCCACTTTGTCGTCTGACATTCATCTTTTTACAAGACAAATCACCCGAGTTTTCACCTGCCATTCATACCTGTTAAGGACGTCTCATCTTCCCCGCATTTGTCCCACACTTAGTATGAGTTATGGTCACTGCACCTGTGTGTTGACAAAAATAAAGCAAAATTAATTAACTGTTTTCTTCACAAATACATTATTTCTTGGCATTTTGTCAAATTGCTGTTTCAATTGTGTTTCTAAATGTGGTAAAGACAGCTTGCCTGTGTAAGCTTTTCACAGCATGATATTATAATTTCAAATAAGAAATATTTCAACACCAACAAAAAAAGAAAATAATTCAAAATATTTTAATTCATGCTTGTTATGTGTGTGGTTTGAACCTTAGGTGAAGACCTGGACTTTCTTAAAATGGAAATTATATAATTACTTGTGAATTTTTCTGGACATAATAAGCACACCAAACATACGACTTTTACCTGATATATCCTATTTGTATGCAAACCCAGTTGTCTGTAGTTTTATATGAATGATGCATCTTTATGAAGTTACACAAGAGTCTGACATTTAAAATGTTTTCAGCAAACATTCCATTTAGTATACTATGTAGCAATTACATAAATTTTAATAGGAGTCAGGTTCGTTATTTAAAAGGCAACTCATCACATGTAGTATTGAGGATGGGAATACACTGTCATTTGGAGTAAACTTGCGACATTTTTTTTGTTATCAGGAAAACACCGTCATTTGTAGAAAATTGCTGCCAGTATTTTGTTATATCATCTATATGAAAGGAAAACAATGATAATTGTGGTAAATTATCATTTCTATAAACACACTATTTATTTTACAACAATCATGAAACAATGTATTACAACAGATATTGACCACTCTTGTTAGCCCGAATGTTAGCGCGCTGGGGGTCTTAATGTGGGAGAAAACCCACGTGGGTTGACCCCCAGGTCGGTACAGGTGACCCAATAGCTTTCCACATCTGATCAGGGAATCGAACCCCGGCCGCCTTGATGGAAGGCAAGTGCGCTCTCCACTGCACCACCCGACCACCTTTTCATTATCTAAGATGACAACAGTTATTATAGACAAATATTGAAGTTAAAACACTGCCATTTAAAGTTAGTTTCCAATACAGGAATCTGATGGAGTTCCTGTATACTGGACTCAAATGATTATACAAATATTTTTAAAGTTTATAGCTATTTACATTTCTCCTATAGTTATATATATATATATCTACATTTTGCCAAAGTTTATCTTTTCTGTTCTAACCCATGTTTATATTTGCGGTAAACTTTTAACGCTTGTGTAAAGCACAATATTTTACCTGACAATGTTTAGCATAATTTCATCCCCGCAAACTCATTCTGATTTGGGCAACTGTTACATATATATACATCAACATCATTTGTTTAAAAATAATCAGAGTCCGATGGGTGATTATGCTAAATACTCATAGTAAATACTAATACATAGGAGTCAAAATAGGTTTTGGCTAATCTTTATCATTTAATATATGCAAGTATTTCTCCTGGTAACCAGAACACAGAGTCTCCGCCTAAAGTTTGACGTCCTATTTTGATAAACAGCTCAAAACTAAACAGGGATTTGTCATTTGAATGCCTTAGACATTAGAGCCTGTTGACAGTCTCATGACTTCCTCAAAAGCAATTAGCCTTGCTTAAATGTTTAAACCTGACACAGTTCTCTACAGGTCCAAGTTTCTTTCCTGTTTTGGAGTGACAAGTGGTTGGTATAGAAATTCAAAGTTGCACAAAAGATGAAATCAGGCGGATAGATCAAATGGGTTCTGATAGCGTCTATATAACAGTGAAGTTTGTCATTACTGAACTCGCCTGTCCTATTTACTGACAAGAATGTTGTGTTGGAATCTTTGCTGATACAATTTATGTTTAGATTGTGTAACTATTGGTCTAAATGCCTTCTTAGGGGTAATAATTGTTCTGAGATATCAATCGTTGACAAATCTTTTGCTATGAAGATTTATGTTGATACCCCAATATCACAACTTTATAACTATAGAAAGTTCTTTTTATTTTAAAGTGAATTTTGTTTTTCCCCCCATAATTTTGTTTTGAAGTGTTCAAAGTACTGAATGCTGTTTACAAGTAAAACCTATCAATTAAGCTTAGAGGATCTAAGGGGTTAACAATGCAGGTTTTCTGGAAACACGTATGATAAAAGGTTCTTTTTTCTTTTCAAGTCGTTTATACATTCTTTCTATCTTTTGTAATAGGTATCATTTGTTTGAAAATAAACTTGTTAATGAAGCCCCGAGGACTTATGATGTATAAGTGTTAAAAACTATGGGAACTTGGTCTACCTAGCTAGTCGTCACAAAGACTGGAAAACTATGGGAACCTGGTCTACCTAGCTAGTCGTCACATTAAGACTGGATATACATTTCCCTGAGACCAGCTATAAAAGGATCAAATACATACACAAAAATAAAAGTCAATGAGTAAGTGTAAAAGCTGCATGTATGATGTCGCAATGTTAATTTTTTCTCAGGTCTGTTTGTGCACGGGTTATGCATGCCCTGTGCATGTTGCGTATTCTTTGATGTTTAAAGTCTCCACCAGAGGGCATTTCAATTCAATCGCAAAAAAATACAGAAAACAAGCAAATTCTTTTGTTTGGTTTTGTTTTCATATCTGTTGCATTATATTTATGATAATGTCTTTGATGGAAAAAAATAACACTTTTTAATCTCTAAGCTGTCAAAAGATGAAACTAGACTCGGTTCCCAAAGCCTTATTTTTAAGATTAGAATAAATCCTAGACGGGCTTAGATTAAAGCTGGCATTGCACTTTAGAAACCCTGAAAGGGCTTTTAACCCTTTCACCACTGTAGACCATGATGGACTCATCCATATCATTGCATGGCAGAGTCTACTAAAGTTACATAGGGGTGAAAGGGTTAAGACAATGACGTAGAAAGGAAAAACAGACCCTGTAGAAAACCTACAGTGGATTCTCTAGCATTTTTTCTTGCGGTGAGACAGAGATCCATAACTAAATTTATACTTGTTACCTCAGGAGTTGATTGATATGATCATGCAGTCAAATTCAATTAGCATAGGTTGGAATATATAATTTCCCAACCTGATGAATATTGACAGTACAAATCAAGTGACGCTGGGCATTATGCCATGTACATGCAAAATGCAAGGCTAGCAGATTCCATAGCACGTTCTCCTCCTGAAAATGAATCCTGTTACATGTTGCACAGGTATAATTATAAAGGGTACCCCCTGATGGTGTATAATGTATACGTGAAATACAGGTACGTCAGCAACTGCTTGCTTGCTCTCTGTGATAATGGGGGGCCCAGTGCATGTATGTGTAATACAGGTACCTCATCAACTGCTCCCTGTTATAAAAGCTTCTCAGCATGTGTACATTAAATAACCTATAAATCGACTTGGACTCTACTACCGCTATGTGTATATATGTGTGCTTTGTCCCTATACAAGCTCCCCAAAATCATGGCCAACTTACTTGTGCCGTTATTATCATTTCACTGCACCAAATTTCCGGACCTAATCAACATGACTATTAAACATTGCTGAACTAATCATTATAATAGAGTTGTACATACCTTACCTGCATGACCAATTCTAGATTCTAGATATGTCTTATTGCAAAATGCTTTGAAGAATTCTTTTCTCAAGCCAAGACTTTTGTACATGCAGACAGAATATTTAGTTGCCTTTATCCAATTACAGTTCTTTTTACTAATGCTTCAGGGGGCCACGGTCACCAAGTGGTTAAGGCGTCTGACAATCTGCTGCCACTAGCCCTCCACAACTGGGTCACAGGTTCGAGGCCTACGTGGGGCAGTTGCTAGGTACTCGCCATAGGTCGTGTTTTTTTCTCCGGGAACTCCGGCTTTCCTCCACCACCAAAATCAGTGGCACGTCCTAAATAACCATACTGTCGTTATTACTTATGTGACTTATGTATAAACTTATAGGGTCATGAATGATGTAAGTTTCATGTCATGTTAACTTAAAGATTGTTTTTTTAACACAAATCTTAAAACCCCCAAAAACAAATCATATCATTAAACTCATTCACCCCTAAAGACACATTTTGAACTCTTCCAATTCAAAGGTTGGAATAGTCCATTATGAAATTTCAGGGGTGAATGAGTTAAGTCTCGGTGTGGCCATCCTAAAGCGTGACACGTGAATACAGAATCTGTAATACATTTCAGTTAGCATTGTCATCATCATGTTTGGCTAGAATTTGTGTTATAAGATAAAGGCGTCAACAACATGGCAAGTGTTCCGTGCTGTACAGTTACATTTGAAGGATTGAGTCACATTAAACTTAGTATGTGGGTGTAATATAGTTGCTGTAATGTGGTGTGGTGGGGATTTTTTTTTTTCTGTGTTGATATCCCTGTCTGTTGTTTGAAACCCGCCTCTGCTTGTCTCATAAATGTCAAATGCTGGACGGCTGACAAATACTACACTTCATACTACACTTCAGTGTCTGGCGGAGATAAACTAGTGAAAATCCCCAGACAAAATTCATCATACAACAATCGCTTTTAAATTTACAGTAGAACCTGTCCTCTGGGGGGGGACCACCCCATGTGATATCTGACATATATCGCAATGTCCAGGAACTGGGCGACAATCAGTGTAGAGAAATCAGTCGAAAAATCTGAAATGCATCTCCATAAGGTCAAGGATATATACACCTATATGATTGCTTACCTGAAAAGGTCTCATCAGACAAGTGGTCGATTGACTCATTCACCCCTGAAGACACATTTGAACTCTTTCAATTCAAATGTTGGAATAGTTCATTTTTAAATTTCAGGGGTGAATGAGTTAATGCAGGTAGTAACTTAGCAGTCGTGTTTCTTTAAATTTGGTGGTCTCGTTAAGACAGCTGGGCTCGACAGGTGATATAATTTTAGCAGAACTGCTTCATCAACTTTTGACACCAACTTCTGTGTATTTTACAGAGCAAATTTCAGAACAGATTCTCTACCAGAAATCGTTATCAAGGAACGACCCCAACTAATGTTAGAATAGAATGTCTTTTAATGTGAAATGCTATATAATTTTATCTATTTTATCTAAATTAACTTCATTACTTGAACTGAGTTTTTTCATGAAGTAAATTGGTACTTTATTGCCTGGAACAGGAACATTGAATCAAATTACAATGTAGTCTAAATGTGGGTCAGGTATAGCGTGTAACAGGAGCGGAAAAATACATGGCCAGACTGGAGTTCGAACCCAGGACCCTCCAAACTCTAGACCTTCTAATTGTGCTCCCTGGTCGCCGACGATCGACCCAGTCCAGTTCTGCTACATTCCTCCCTGCTTTAGCAAAGTCTTCCACCCCAAAAACACATGATCAATGGGTAAATTTCGTTGGGCGCCAGATTTAACAGGAGCGGGAAAATGTAGACGGACGCTCTTACCAATTGAGTTACTGGAGTTCGCCAGTGATAGACCCAGTCCAGTTTCGCGCTACAAGTGTAGTACGTAACAAAGAGTTCTTATAATACAGATATTTTTAAACTAAGGTGTCTCGAGGGACAGGTTATTTACCCTTCTGTCAGGGTATGTGACTGTATATTGATCACCTTCTAAAACGACTTTTGACGCTAAAAATGTCAGAGGCTTGCCATGTAAAGGGGTCAGAATTTGTGATTTATGCCTGATTTTACCCCCAACCTTAATGTCTTGCAAAGCACAGCTCCGTGACATTGCTTCGTAAGTCAGGTGTTTTCTACATCTGATTATGAGGCAGATGGTTTTACCAGACATGTGTTTACAGTAAGACGGCAGTCAACTGGTCTCGGAGGACAAAATTGAAAAAAAAACCATCCAAAATTGAAGAATTATGCTCTTAAATACAACTACTGAAAAGCCTGTGTTGAGGCTACTTCTTCGTGAAATCAGATACGAATCATATTGCATAGTATTCAAATGTTGTGTTTTAAAAAACATTCCAAATATTGTAATTGTTTTTTAAAACATAAAGCTGAAATATTGCCAACTTTATTTAATAGAATAGAAATTTTAACAATTTTGGAATAAGATAAGGACGTGTTGTATTAAAATTAAAATCAAAATTGCTGGAGTTTGTACATTTTTTGATAAGAAATTGATATTTTAAACCCCAATATAATTCTGCTTATAATGAAATTGCCCCAAGAGATAATGCTACAAGATGTCTTGAAAAAGGTTCCATTTCCTTAAGATTTGTAATGATGACAAAGATGATAAGATGAAGGAGTAGGTTTTAATATTTTGATGTTTGTCTGTCTCGGTGTTCCATCACTGTATTCTGTAGACTTTTGGCCTCGAGAAGTTTGTTTTCCTGTTAAATTCATGTTATTTCCCCCACATTCCAAAGATAGGTTGCGGGATATTTTTAAGGAAGTTGGAACAATTTGAAATCAATACCAGTAATGTCGCAGCAAAATTATGTGATGCAGAGGAAAACCTCCCTATACTGTACCATCAAGGTCTGGAAATTAAAACACTGAGACATTTGTAAAATAATGAGCTATAATGATCACATTTCTTTCGCGTATGCATGCGTATATCTCTTCACTATGGGAAATATGGGCAGGCAATTCCTAGTCAGAAAAATGCTGCATACGTTGGAACTCTTCTTTGTTGGAGAAACATTAATACAGAACCCTGGGACTTTCTACCTTAATTAATATAATAAAATCTGGTTAAAAAATATCAGGAATCCAAGAATATAGTTTTAAGTATCTACAATTCTTTATTGATCATAAGGGTGATGCATTGTAGGACAGAAGAACCCTTAGTCAGTTAGGCTATTTTCAGAGTGAATCCTAAAAAGGAGTTGCATGACAGAGCGGTCGCAAACGATTTGAATTCTCAAAAAAATAAGTGCTAACCAAATTTAAATCTTACCGTAGTAATTACCCTTTGCATATTGCAAAAGTCATTATAAAGTCAAAATCAGCAACATTATATCAGAAAGATTTTTTTGAATGAAATCTTGACATCTTTTGAAAAATTTCAGCAACTGTCAGCAAAATTGGCTATAGAAACTAATGCCTTAATCACAGCAGGTGCTGTTGAACTTCAGCAGGCATTTAAAACTTTTTGTCAAATTTCTTATTAAGGAAATTGTAATAAAACTCAGAATGTAAAGTATGTTCATTGACAAATTATGAAAATTTATATGAATACCTAATTCAGAAATTCAAGAACGTTTTGTTCCATACTGGTTCAATGTATGTAAAACTGCTGCTGTATGAATGAAGTTTAATGAGACTGGGCCTATAAATATGATTTATTAGGAAATGTCCCATCACTGCATGACTAGATTCGGAACCTTCGTTCTGTTCAAATCTGCACCTAGGTTGCATATTTACATAAATTTACATAAATTTTGTCTGTGTATGGTTGAAAATGATAGATGTAATTTGGATAAGAAACTTAAAGGATAACATGTGGTAAGACCCGAGGAACATCATTCTCGGACATTTCAAATACGGATGTACCTGCGCAGAATTTCTAATTCATTATCGTCCCTCGGTGTGGTGTGACATATAATCATACGTTGAATATGGCACAAGTCATCAAAATTATCAAGCATCATAACTGACATTTCTGAACGCTAGCCAGCGGAAATACATACTGGGCGTTTGGAATATGCAGACAAATATTTATGTAAATTTAATGGGAAAAAAATTACGCATGTCTGAGCATCCATTTATAATGCTATCAACACGACGAAAAAAATTTGTCTTGTCCACACTAAGCTGTTCAGGTTTGATATATACCAGAAATGGATTACGTAACCATACAGTTTTTAACATTTATTTAAGAAGTGCAGTATTAGACCCATGGAGTGTGTTTACCATCAGGTTTTGTCAGCACTTTATTGTTGCATTAGACGTTAATGTAATGAAATTTTAAGCAATACTCGCTTTAAAATGTCACACAAATGAAATAATAATATCATAGTGTAGTTTTCATATTCTATTTAACAATCATGAACATAATGCTATTATGTAATTCAGGGCGAAGCTTGTGGGTGATGACATTTTCATGATTTTGTATGTAAATGTTATGCAATCAATTTTTGCTAAGTCAGGGGTTTGGTATTGATGCCTGTTGGTTAAATACTACTGTGCACAAAACCCCGGCATTTTAATTATATTAAAGTTTTTGGAAGTCCGATTAGCTTAGAAAGTCATAAATATAACAGTAATGTACTGTTAAGTCCCTGTTTAAAACAGTTTCTGTATAAAGGAGCCCCTTCTAAAGCAGACGCTGTCTAAATAAGTCTCTGTCTCAATCAGGCAATGTTAACCCTTCCTTGTCTAAACAAACCCCTGTCTAAACAAGCAACTGTCTTAACCAAGCCATCATCATCTATCCCAGTCCCTGTTAAAACCAGGCCCTCATCATCTATCCCAGCCCCTGTCTAAACCATACCCTCATCATCTATCCTAGCCTCTGTTAAAACCATACCCTCATCATCAATCCCAGCCCCTGTCTAAACCATCTCCCCTCATCACCTATCCCAGCCCCTGTTAAAACCATACCCTCATCACCTATCCCAGCCCCTGTCTAAACCATACCCTCATCATCTATCCCAGCCCCTGTCTAAACCATACCCTGTCTGACCAGTCTCTGAAATGAAGTCTTAAACCAAGATATATCTGAAGTGGGCCATTTGATTAACGTATAACATAATTTCATATTTGATAACCAGTACAAGATAGGTTAACATGCTCTGAAAAGCTGTAATAGAATCTGGTCTTGACCGTCTTTGGCTGTGTGTTAGCTCTTGACATGGTCGGGTGGCGCAGTGGATAAAGCACTTGCCTTTCATCAAGGTGGCAGGGGTTCGATTCCCTGATCGGACGTGAAAAGGTACTGGAGCCACCTACACAATCTTTTTAATGATAAATATGAATATTTTTGAAATTATGATTGGTGTAAATTATCCTTATTTGATGCTAAGCCCACAACTTAAACCAGGCCTGCAGCCCACTTTCACTTCCATCCTGGAGGAGGGGCTACCAAGCCCTGTAACATATTCTCACTTCAGTCTATTGCTACAATTTATAGGCATTGTAACCTACATTCATAATGTTGAAATCAAATTATGCTGGCATCTGGGGAAAGGAATTTGAGCCTAGGATATATATAGATCAAGTGGATCATGATTGACAGCTTTTTAGAGAAGATATTCTGTAAAGGTCACCCTCAAAAACCATGTCAACTGCTAGAAAGTCAGAGTTCAACATTTCTGTACATGAGGAAATAAGCTTTATGAATAAGAAGAGGGATTAATAATCTTGTCATCTGTTGCATAAGTCAATAAAATAAACTATTAGCTGCACAATTATGATTTATTCTGCTACTGAAGGAAACAGCTATAAATAAAACTGGAGTATAAATTAAAACTTAAAATTTCACCTGTCCGTAGAGAAGTTAGTTTTGGATACAGAAAATTAATATTTATTTGTCTTATTAAGGAAATGAGCCAGATTTGTTTCTGATTGGAGGGACTATAGATTATATATATACACACTTTGTATACCGAAATGTGAGCATATTACTTGCTCGCAAATTGTCAAGGTGATTATTGGACATTGTGCTTTTAAATTTGTTATAAAGATTTTGAGGCATATTTTTAATTTTGATATTTTATATGTTATATGTATACTTACAAAAAATTTGGATGATTAATATGCATATTTTTCAAACTGCTATAAAGATTTTGAATGGTACACATATACTTTTAAAAATATGAAAAATATTTTGGATTATAATGTATGTTTTGAAAATCTTATAAAGATTTTGGATGGTGTACATGCGTATACTCTTTGAATTCTTCTTAAGATTAAGATTTTTTTTTTATATTTCATCGCATTTGGTTATCATTCGACTATGACCATTCCAAAGAGAAGCGTTTGAGGTTGTACATATCATATTCCATTCATATCAGATGATTTATTTAATAATAAAATTTTAATTTCTAAACCTTGGGTTTATTCTTACCTGTTGGGTGTGAATCGGTCCCTTACAAAGATATAGCTCTGATGGTAAAGATACGACCAGTATCCCAATTTTTCAAAGCCCTCTCAGCTTAACAAAAATCAAGACATATTTTACATGCATTTTTTTATAATGTATATTGATCTTGATCATAAGACAATAGGAGTGATTTATAGCTATCACTGGAAAATACGAAATTTGAAAGATATACATTAACGTAAATTTTAAGAAATAAAAAAAAAAATCCATTTTAATGTTTTAAATCAGGGTATGTTAAGCTTACAATTCGTAGATCAGACATGGCTAGCTTTCTACATGACATTGTGTTTATTAGGAATACCGAAGGAATACTAATGCGTTTTTGTCTGGTTGATACTGGGGTGCTCCTCAACCCAGTCAGCTCAACTAGGACACAACATGGTGAATGTCTCATACTTAAGTCCTCAGAGGGAGGTGTACCAGCTGTGCTAGATATTATAATATACCCTATATACGGCCTGTTAACATAGAGGGGTAACTTTGTTTAGGAAAAGTCTAAGGAGGATATTGTACCAAGAAAATTGTCTTAGAAATATTGAAAGAGAATGTACAGAATAACTGTAAGCACTTCTGTCAGCAAACCCTCCCCCTTTCTATTTTGAGTAAAATCATGATTTAGGGAAAAAATGCTTTTTATTTAGGATATTTACATTATTATTCATTATGCCTTTGATTTGTGTCAGAGTTATATCCCCTTATAACTTGTAATTATAGTATTTTGTCATATGATATTCAGACGTACCTGAACAAGTTTATCAATTAATATATTTTTACGTAAATTTCACTGGTGTCAGATCCGTTAATTTAGGTCTATAAATAACCATTTAGATATATGGTTCACAGGTTTCCTTAAAATATGGAGCTCTCCAAAAAAAGATTGAATAGCATATTAAGGTAGCATATAGCCTTAAAAGTATTCAGAACTTTTTTGTATCCAGTTTTCTTAACCCTTTCACCACTGTAAACCAAAATGGACTCTACCAAATCAATGCATGGTAGAGTTTACTAAAGTTACATAGGGGTGAAAGGGTTAACTAGATAACTTGTCCAGGTCCTTTTTTAAATATGTTACATCATTTGCATGATGATTAAATCTGAAAATAAGATAAACCTGTCCTGGGATTCCTAATAATCAGTGTATACAAAAATAGTCACAATTTTCAAAACGATTTCATTTAAAAAAATTGGTAGAAATCTTGATCCAACTGGACGTTGGGCTATAGTCCATGGTGGTAACAAGCTGATGACACTTAAGATACCAGGCTGTAGTCTGTGTCTGGAGTGGGTGGTAAATGGCCGTCAAGTGTTCCCTTGACCAAACAGATAAGTGGTTGGTGTTAAGTGTTTACTTATTTAGGAAATCTAGTTAAATAATCTACTGTAGAGAGGCTACAGCTTAATCATGATCAGTTTAGTACTGAAGGTTTAAAACTGTCAAAATATGAGTACATTTTTAACTCATTCATCACTGAAATTTCATAATGAGCTATTCCAACCTTTGATTTGGAAGAGTTCAAATGTGTCTTCAGGAGTGAATGAGTTAATAACTGTTCATCTATTTATCATAACCATACCTAAATGATTATCTGTATCAGTATGCAATCCAAATTCCAGGTCCGAAAAGTCAATATTTTGTTTAATTTTTCCAATACAGTAAGATTTTAACAGACAAACATTTTTAATAACATTTCTAAATTAAGTCTTTAAAATACAAATTTTGATATTAAAGGTGTATGTATGAAAACAGTAACCAGTAGAAAGTTAATCATTTAGATTTTATGGGATTGGTTGTATAAGATAACCAGACACTACTGGACTGGTTTGTATGTATGTGTTTACCACTGAGATCCTCACCAGGCGGTGTGGTATGGCCACAGGCTCACAGAATACAAGTTGAGGAGTGGGTGTGAAGCTTTGTTTGTTTTCATTGACTGGAGAGTTCTTCACTACCTTGTAGGCTATAGCAGGTGCAAATATTGTTGTATTAGTAAACTATTTGATAGCAATCAATTGCTGATTCACAGACATTTTGAAAAGTGACGGCAAATATTGATATAGTGCTGTTGAAACTGGATTTTCTAATCTTCCACCATATATTAAGTATGTACAGGAATTTATATTGAAAATCTATAGCTTCCTGGCATTTGTTGGGCCCAAAGAAGTCATAAGTATTATAAAGGAGAGTGAAGACATGCTTGTAAACATCCAATCTTCTCAAGTCATGATATTTTTCATAACTATAGATCACTGAGAATGGTTGACAGGCTGGTGAGTTGGGCGGTACAGACGTGATATGATCTCTATAGTTCTCAATAGGGGAAGTATGGGAAACAAACCCATGTTGGAGGCAGAAAGGGGAGGGTTGAAACACAAAGACCTCACATTACCTGATGTTGATTATTTTTTTTGTAAAACATTCTGGGACAAAGATCCAATTTAAAATTAATTGTGGACATTCTGAATCACAGATCAAACATCCACTCCTGCTCTGTCTTTCAATTTGGTATTTATTTACTACTAAAAGAATTTGATATGACCTCTGTACATTGGAAAAGGTTTCAACTGAAAAAAGACGGCTATGATACTTCATTTAACTCTAGGGCTTTACACAATATTGCTGCAGAAGTTTTCCAAGTAAACCACACTGCCACTTTAATTGGTGAAGAATTTCAGTTAGTGTGGAGAAGGTTAATTGGCGGGGTTGTGTTGCTCAGCCCTGGAGATAAGGTGTAGCAGACTGTAATTGGTTAATTGAAAGCATGATTGATGATAGAATTAGTGTCCCTTACTTGGACTCTGGCAACGGTGCGTGTTTCTACAAGGCAGAACAACCTGTTCCCCTTTTAACTTTAGATGAACATGTTGTCCACCTTTCTGCTGCCGTAACATACTATTACACATATGTATACATACTCCTCTTTGTTAGGATACTTAATCAATCAATTTGGTGTGATCCTTTCATTGCAAGGGCTGGCTATTTAATTTCTCTTGTTGTCACTGGACATTCCATTCTTTTTTGGGGTCAATATTAATTCACTCTGCATCCAGGATCCTTTCTTAAATTAAGATCACTTTATGTCTTGAACCATTTTGGTTACTTAACATCTTGAAACTTTTTGTTCTTGGTCACTTCATGTCTTGGACAATCTTATTCTGGGTCACTTTACATCTTGAACCTTTTTGTTCTGGGTCACTTTATGTCTTGGACAATCTTATTCTGGGTCACTTTACATCTTGAACCTTTTTATTCTGGGTCACTTAATGTCTTGAACAATCTTATTCTGACCAGAGACCATGTATTCCTGCCACAGGCCTTCAATTCCAGGACATTTATGTCCTTGAATTTTTCTTCATGTCTCTTTTAAACACCTTTCTGATAAAATATGTGATAAAATTTAAGATTTTTTTTTATGTATATATGAATGTAAATCAATAACAAAAAAATCTTTAAATTTAGAGTTATGACAGAAAACATGTTCTACGAAGCTGACCATAATTATCGTATAGATTTCCACAGGAGATAAGATTAAAATTCTCCTTGACTCTGTCTACATCTTTATTATAGACTTTTGTGAACTATACATGATTTTTACGTGGGTATAACAAACTCATATATTTTTAAACTGGCAATATCAAGACTTGTAGGAAAGAATTATGATATTTATGTCTAATTTGTTTCTGTGTTTATAGTCTTGCTGGTCTAAAGACCTGTTACTGTACTAGTACATCACAGCAAGTAAATCCCATAAACACATCCACACAAAAATACTTTGTCAGATACAGTATCTTTTTCCAGTGTTAAAACAGTTTGCCTGTCAAAATTTACATTCCTTGGGAGATAATTTGTATGTCTAAGGGAGAAAATTTACATGTCTAAGGGAGATAATTTATATGTCAAGGGAGATAATTTGTATGTCAAGGGAGATAGTTTGTATGTCTAAGAGAGATAAACATGTATAAACTAAGAGCTGTATTTATTGTCAGCATTATGATAAACAGATATTTGTGGCAGGGAATGGTACATCAAATTGTCAGATGTGTGGATTGACTGGATAACAGACTTCTACAGAATTTGTATAAGCTTTAGAACATTGTATTAAAACCTGCTGGTGGGCAATAAAACGTTTTTTATGGTTGTTGAATTTATGATAGCATTGTATAAAGATTATCGAAAGTATTTAATTCATGTTTTAAATTGGTTGGCGCAGAATCTAAATCTGCTTTTCTTCAAGATTACAAAATTTATGCAAGCTATGTATGAAAAATAAGAAAAGCATTACAATATTGTATATAAAAGAAGCGTCGTTGCTTAGAAAAAACAAATTGAATTTCTGGAATTTGTGAAAGTATTCTAAAAATTGCTTTTGCTAATAAAATGGTTTTCTTGCTTATCTGTGTGTTACAGGATTTGTGAAAGCATTGTATAAACATTGTAACGGCGAATACACATGTATGTCAACTAGCTGGTTCATGATTTTAAATCTTATCTGTAAATTGCTGACATTTTGAAAAGTATTGATATTGTCATCAAAAGCAGAGTTGCTTAGGTAAATTATTATCTTGACTAACAAGCTGAGCTTCTGGATGATCTAAAGGTTATAGAATTTATGAAAGAGTTGTATTGAAGTATATGAATCAAGACCAACTAAATGTTTTTTTCCATTTGGTTTGGTTTGTTTGTGTTTTACATCCTATTAACAGCTATGGTCATTTAAGAACGTGCCAGATTTTGGTGGTGGAAGAAAGCCGGAGTTCCCAGAGAAAAAACACCGACCTACGGCCGGTACCTGGCGAATACCCCACGTAGGCCTCGAACCCGCAACCCAGTGGTGAAGGGTTAGTTGTAGCAGAATGTCAGACCCCTTAACCACTTGGCCATTGAGGCCACTATGTGTTTTTTCCAAAAATTGGACCAATAGAATTGGTCCACATGTGGGATACTGTTATTGTGCTCCTTTATCACTCACTGGTTGTGTGTAATGAGGAAATAGGTATCCATGGTAGCGAATAGGTATCCATGGTAGCGATTCTGTGTCTGGTGGATAAGGCATGATGTTAACAATTTTCCTTTAACGAGGGTTTAATGTCTGTCGGACCATTATCAATTACCTTACATCTGAATCAGCTCTCCCCACGCTAATCATCTTAGTTCGTATGTGATGATCTCTGCAAGCAGAGGAAAACCTTGGTTGAAGCATGTGATCCAAATGTCCAGAGACTTACTTGAAATGAATTCAAAATTGAAATGCAAAAAAAAGAATGTACAGATTTTATTTTTTTCTTCAGGAATAGGAGCTGGCACTACAATCCTTGATTCTGAGGAATGTAATCTCGATGTCAAATATAGGACTTTTTGACTTTTTGAAGCATGACAACACAAAGCATTCAAATTTAATTCTAGTGGTGGCCAAGTGGTTAAGGGGTCTGACATTCTGCTACCACTAGCCCTCAACCACTGGGTTGTGGGTTCGAGGCCTACATGGGGCAGGCGTACATTGTAGGTCGGTGGTTTTTCTCCCGGGAAACGTTTACAAATTGAGAACTAAAATTTTACTATTCGTGAGTGTTTACATTATGATAACAAAATAAAGAACATTTTGTAATAATAACTGCGAGTGCATCCTTTATCAGGAATTAAGGATAAAACATGAATATTTGTCAGAAGTTTCAGGGGAAAACAGGTAGCTGTTTTATATACTCTAAAGCTAGGCGTTGCATTAAATTGTCAAATTAAATGCCTTGCTCTATGGTGGTGACCCTAAGCATCACCGACATTCCAGTTCTTTTGATGTCCCTCGTGTAGCTACAAGGCAATTGGTGATATTTCTACCTGAAAATTTATTCTAGTTATAATCTATTTGAATATGATTTTTTTGGGCACTTATAATGATATGAACCAGACATTTTACTGCATATTATTTCCATCATATTATTTTATAAAAAAATCTTAAAATCTAAAGAGGACCTTCGAGGAAGTTACATAAATCTAGTGGTTAGACTACAATAATGCTCCCTCAGCTTCAGTGAAGCTAGGACCAAACTACAGTATATGTGACATCTCATCACCGTAGAATACTGCTTGAAACATACGACTGCTATTTTCACAGCTCTTTCCTGCAACTTGCATGTCAGTGAGCATTTAAAAAGGAAATTATCGTTCTTTTGATGCTTCAAAACCGTGAACACAGGACTACTAACTCACACCCCTGTCTGATAGATGGAGATTTGATTTATCTTGATATACAAGCCTGGTTTTCCTAAAACAAATCCACCTTGTACACATACTTACCAACTTTCCCTATTTTGGAGGGAGACTCCTGATTTGGGAACTTTAAATTTAACATTTTCAACTAGTGAATTTGCTAAACTGTTTCTATATTCTAAAGTCCAATGATTTCATCTAAAAGAACAACCCAAATGATGCCATTTTGAATTGTTAATTTTTCCTTTGTGGGTATATACACACATTTTATTCATGTTTTTAATTAAATTTAAGAACATGCAGAATATCCCCCATGGAACTTTAAAAAAGAAATGGCAAGTTTGTATACAAAGTGTTGATGGTTAGAAAGCATCATAACATATACCTTTCTATATGTTCAAGAGAGACAACTCTTGCACAAATCACAGGTATGATACATAAGGACTATATTGAGCACTTGACTTTGAAATAAAATTTTGTGGACCAAGTCTGACATCAAACTAGGTGGAGTGTGAATTAACAATTGTTTTTTCATATTTTAAATTTCCGTCAAAAATTACATCAAGATGTCCGTGAACAAGATGAAATATACCAGTATGGTGATATCAACCAGAACACGATCCCTCATTTTAGCCATTACTGATGTTTTATTTGTAGCTAATTCTGCGGGTTTATTTAAAAACAATATCCTAGTGAAATCTGCGGGGTGTATTATATAATATGTAACTTTTAAAGTTCAAGCAAAGTCTGCAGTGTTATATAAAATGATTTTTAAACCTCAGATTTTTTTGTGTGGAGTTACATAAACAGGGTCTGTAAAAAAGTCAGTCCTGATCCAAACTAAAGTTGTCTGGAGAGATATGTAAGGTGACAGGTGACCTTGATTATATGACCTTGAGACTTGTCCCAGGTTGTGGGGGATTTGTGATTGATGTGAACCAGACAACCCCAGGACCCCAGTATGGTGTTAGGGCTCTATCTGTTGACACACACACTGGGACACCTTCACTTGTAGATAGCACGCCTAAGTCAGGTAAAAATACTGTATACCTGAAAAGTGTTCCCCACAGTATCATTTCTCCTATTTGTCTTAGGTAATATGAGCATAATTGTATCATGACTGGTGAAACGTAGTAGATGGAGAGTTGTACACAGTATTTCTACGGTGAAAGGAAAAATTTACTGCGAATAAATATAATTGTTTTCCAAGTGAAATGAAAAAATTTCATTGGATGAAAGTGTACTAGTATGATGCAGACTCCTGCATAAAACTACACTTATCTAGGTCAGGCAATGCTGAAAAATTCATATGCAAGTTTAAACCTGGAGAGTGTCAAGGTTGTTACAGCGAATTACTGTTACCTTTTCCTTAGAAAACTGAAATACCTGGCCTCAGTGTTTTCCTTTAGACCTGACAATCTTCTTTACTGGGCGTTAGCCCTTTCACCCATATGCAACTTTAGTAGACTCTCCCATGCATTGACCTGAATGAGTCCATTACGTTCTACAATGGTGAAAGGGTGAGTTAGTACAGGAAATAATGCTTTTCTTGTAAAACATTGCATCAACACATAAAAGTCCAGTACAGGAAAAACACAATACACGTTTTACCAGGATAACACAGAGAAGTCGTAGACTAATATCTCGGCTGTGGTCCTTAGCAGTTTCAACATGTTATGTCGAAAGGAGACAACTCTTACACAAATCGTAGGCATAATATCTTAGGTACCATATAGCCTTAAGTCAATTAATATGATAGGCTACCTCTGTCTAATCTCTCAGAATTAATAGGATTTAACAGGCTATTAGTGGGGACGCAGGCATTGCTACCTGTATACCCACATGAATATAATTTGAAATACAATTTGGTAAATACAAACTAAGTCTATAGATGACGCTGTATGATCATACTTCAACTCAAGATCTTTACAGAATTCATCCAAGTTTTTCTCAAAGTCAAATACTTTAGGAATTGAAACAACATCTTGTGGGAGACTATTCAAAATATCAATTAAGTATAATGTCATCAGAAACGTCTCTTTCCATACTTAAATTTTGTTGTATCAGTCATCTCTTGCATTACCCAAACTCAGAGGTGGCAAATCCTGAGGCGTAGCTTACATTACTGTCACCCTAGAGGATACTAGTGTTAGAGGAGGCCAGCTGGTGGTTACAATGAAGGAGACCGAGGATCTGCTTTCTTACTGTAAAAATAACAGGGTATATCGTGTGGCCAATCTTTATACAACTCCCTGACAATAGCGGGTATTTTTTGTTCTACTGCTGTTGACTTGAGCTGTGGACCGGGTGTAGACTTCCAGTCCTGTAATACCACTGGTATGAAGTTACATCACCAAATTTCACGACTGATAACACACGGTGAAAAGAGGAATCAGACTGAGAGAATTTGACTACCAACATACTTCAGCAACTGTGAAAATCCATTTATCATCTTGTGTCTCATCCACGTATCAGGACTAGGTCAGCTTAGGTTCAACTTACAGGACAAAAGTTTTAGTTTTATTTCAAATATCTTTGCAATTTTTGTTTGTTATTTTAGACTTTGTTGATAAAAATTGATTCATGTGTAAGAACATAAACACTTTGGCAAATCATTTATGTAGTCATGTTAATTTTTATATACACTTTAACTTTTTTCATACAAAAATGCAGTGCAGTTTACTGAAACTTTCTATAAAAATTATAATTCAGCTGGCTTTTAACGCTCAAGAGACCAGGCTTTTATTGTCCAACAAATACACCTGCAATATTATATTTAGATTGTGGTTATCAAAAAGCCAAGCCTTCGTTTCTGTGAGGATGGGTATAGCACCTGCTATGATAAACAAAGGTTATTATCTTTTATCTGAAAAATACTTAGAATCTTTCATTTTTTTTGTATTTTTATTGACAAAGTTCAACTTTTTCAATGTGTGTAACGGTTTTTCTTCAATCTCAGCTTTTATACTGGTAGAGGTAAGTACAAATGTGTACTTGGATGTCTTGTTTTGGTATACAAATTAGGCACATTCGTTGGTGACACATTTAAAAGGTATGCAAGAATGCATGAGTTTACAATGCTCAGGTAAATATAAATTATTACAATTAAAGGGGTTTTTTTATTAAGAAAGAAGGTTTATGTAAATAACAAATATAATGTGCAAGATAGGGTATATTTAATAAGGTAGCATACAACCTTAACTCTAACGCAAATCACAGGTATAATGTGTTAGGTAGCATACAACCTTAACTCTAACACAAATCACAGGTATAATGTGTTAGGTAGCATATAACCTTAACTCTAACACAAATCACAGGTATAATTGTAATGTAGCATACAACCTAACTCTAACGCAAATCACAGGTATAATGGGTAAGGTAGCATACAACCTTAACTCTTAACACAAATTACAGGTATAATGTGTAAGGTAGCATACAACCTTAACTCTAACGCAAATGACAGGTATAATGTGTAAGGCGGCATACAACCTTAACTCTAAACACAGATCACAGGTATAATGTGAAAGGTAGCATACAACCTTAACTTTAAACACAAATCACAGGTACAATGTGTAAGGTGGCATCCAACCTTAACTCTAACACAAATCACAGGTATAACGTGTAAGGTAGCATACAGCCTTAACTCTAACACAAACCACAGGTATAATGTGTAAGGCGGCATACAACCTTAACTCTAACACAAATCAAAGGTATAATGTGTAAGGTATCATACAACCTTAACTCTAAACACAAATCACAGGTATAATGTGTAAGGTGGCATACAACCTTAACTCTAACACAAATCACAGGTATGATGTGTCAGGTATCTATTTGATAATGCATGAAACATCATTTTAAACATGTGTAGCTCTGTACAACATCCTGTGTAATGTGTTAAAAACGTTTTAATGGTGATAATAGATTAAAAATGGTAATTAATATTACATAATATTTCATCCATCAAACATGAGATGTCATTCATATCAACTCATGAGTAATAAACTAGACCTTATATTCAATTTCCTACCTGTGTTATGTTAAATTGAAAGTGTACATGTTAATGACCTAAACGAAATTTGTTAAATTTTGACAATACAAATTAGATATGTGTTAGTCATTAAAGGGGAAGGTTGACACTTTCGTTGACTTTTTGTATCTAATTAGTGAATTAAAGATATCAGATACAAATCTTTTGAACTATCTTACGATATATATATGGATTTATCTTTTGACTCACTAGTTAATGCGTACTAAATTTAGTTTTTCTTAAGCCAAATATATGACTGTAATATCTGTGATCATTTATGATAAATGACTTATATGGGACCTTCATCAATCATGAATCAATTATATATAAATTACTAGCTGATTTATTGGGATATATTAATTTACAATACACGTGATGATATTGTGCAGTTAAACTTTGATCAGTTTGAATTAGACAGTTCATTACAAAGTCTTGGTTTAGAGGTTAGATCTGGCAGTTTTATTGCAACGTATTTTAACTATCTGTAAAAAGTTACTGCACAGCTTTGCCAGGGTTACTTTTGTGGAAATATTGGCCCTGTAGTACTCAATTTAAACAGTTTCGCTGTACAGATTTTGAATAAAAAATAATATGAAAACTTGGTAATCAATTTTCTTTTAACTCAGGAACTTCTGTTTTAACCCTTTCACCACTGTAGACCATAATGGACTCCTCCAGATCAATGTATGGTAGAGGGTCTACTAAAGTTACCTAGGGTTGAAAGGGTTAAAGCAATTGATTTTTGAAAATTTCTTTCAAACTTTTGCATCCATTCATATGTGTGTCAGGCACATCTGTCTTTTATTTCCGTCTCTTTTATATTACTCATCTATAATGATTTACTTATATAGCATTCTATCATTGTACATTATATATGTTATAATTGTAAATGGAAAGGCGGTACATGATGTTAGCATAGCTTGTTCCCAATCCTTTTGCTGCATTTGTGGACGAGGGGAGACAACTGCACATGAACTTCCTTCCACCAGTTTTGGCTGGCCACACTTGCAACCCACTTGTCACCGGGAAACTTGATACCCTTGGGGTCAGACATGGGAAGCATGATTTTGCATTCTTGCATCCAAACAAAAATCTGCCACAGCAGGGCAGACCTCATCCTTCTTCGTCAGATGGTAATGTAATGCTCCACTCACCTGTAAAAGGTCACCTGGTAATAGTTACCTGTCAGGGGGGGTTATCAGTGGCACGCTGCACCTCTCAACACTGATATATCACACACAGTCTAGCTATATAGTACTATAGTATTCTAGTTTGTGATATCAGGGTGTTCTGAGCCACCATCCCTGGGTATAGCAATATCCAAAACGTCCAGCTACTGTTATTTTTACAGAAAGTAACCTTTTTTAACTTTTATTTTTTTAACAAATATTACCGACAAGCTGGACCCCATCCCTCACTCAAATTTGATTGTTGGTCTTCAGCTTGTACTAAAAACAGTAGACTAAAATAATAAATAAATACACTATTGGGTTGATCATGGAGGGGGCCACGGGGCTATGCATAAAGACCCCTCAAAGCTGAAATTGACCCGTCCATATTCCAATTTTCTTTTAATTTTACATAGAATGGCCCCTCTAGAATGAGGGTAGCAGTACAAGGAAGTGTATACGTATGAAGAATAAAATTTGAGCATTTTAAAGTTTAATATGATGGTGAAATTTTAAGAGGGGTAACAAGTACACTTTTGTATATAATAAGTCAAATTAGTGTTAAATTTCTGAACCCAAAGGCAGGAGTTTGAATGAATCCGTCAGGGCGTTAGATATCAATGTCCAGGATATTTATCATATTAGATTTTACTGTGAACCAAGGTGAAAAACTCGTCAGACATATGAGCCTCAAGAGTATTCAGTTCTAAGTGTTCCTGTTTGGAATAAAAACTCATTAGCTTCACTAAGGACATTTGTTATTTGTGAATCTTAACAGCCCGTGTAGAAAACCTTGCCGTGTCTCGTATATCTCTGAACAGTTTTCTCAAAATATGATCAAATTTCAAATCACAGTATGTTTTTTTGGAATTTTATTCAAGAAAAGTATCATTTAATAAAATATTTATAACACACTATACTATGTTCTTGTAACATAATTCTTTGTCACCAATTAAGAAATTAGGCTTCTGTATGTTGCCGTTCTTGGAAGGCTGAAATATAGCCTGTTGATGGTATGGTGGACGTTGTACCGTTATATCTCAAGACAGTTTTTTCAAAGTGGGAACAAGTTGCTCTTGAACTTCATTTTTGGAAATGTATTTTTGATTTTTTAAGTTATAATAAAATTGTCCTTGCAAGAAAAATTCCTCATCATCTATTAAGAAGTTCGGCTTTTATTATATTGCCGCGCTTGCGGTTGAAACTACCGTATTTGTGGAAATAACAAATCGTGGAATGTTTGTTCTCACACTTTATTTAGGAAAAGTATCATTTAAGTAAATATTTATAACAAATAGTGTTCTCGTAAGAAAAAAATCTTCATCACCAATTAGGAAATACAGCTTTTTTATGTTAACTCATTCACCCCTGAAGACACATTTGAACCCCCCCAATTCAATGGTTGGGAATAGTTCATTATGAAATTTCAGGGGTGAATGAGTTAATTGCCTTTCTTGGAAGGTTGACATGTCCACTTTGGTGATACAAATGTATAATATTTATATAAATATTACCTCAATGTTTGTTTATTAAAAAGGGCAAGAAAATTTTGTCCTATGTGTAAATATTTCACCAAGATTGTTAGCTTTAAATTATGCACACAAGACATGACTGCCCATCATGTGAGCTGTGTCGATGCACACAAGTCCTTCCTGTCGTAAAAGTTGAAGTGCAGGTATGTATGCATGTTAACCGACGGAGACAGAAAGTCTGTACTTTGCACAATTTATATCTTTGTTGACAAGATGAATCTGGTTTATGCTATATCACAGTGAAATCTTTCAAAAAAATCTGGTTTTGAAAGTTAAAGCTCAAATTCACAGTTGAATGAGTTATCATTTCGGTGATGTATTTTACCAGGGATTAGTGTTCAGTGTAATATGTTATTATAAAAAATTGTCTCCACAATGTTGATAATGATTATCTTATTCGTCCAACAGTAAGCCTATTAAGTAGGCTGATAAGCCCATATCTGCTAATAAGCCCACCCACATCTAATATATAAACTTTATTTATCTTACAACAATTATGAAACAAGTTATTTCAACTTTTATTAATCACTCTTGTTGGCCCGGATGTTAGCGAGAGGTCTTAATAGAATGTGGAAGGAAACGGGAGTACCCAGAGAAAACCAACATGGTTGGGTAGGTGAGCTGGTCCATACCTTTTCATGTGAAAGGTGAGTGGGTTATCTATAACCCCCACCCCACCTACACATTTCTTTTGTAGTTCATGCCAACAACTGACCATTCATTGCCTGGTTATGACCCTCTCTTTGACCCCTTCTTTGACCCTTTCACCACTGTAGACCGTAATGGACTCATCTGGATCAATGCATGGTAGCGTCTACTAGAGTTACATAGGGTTGAAAGGGTTAAGTTCAGTGACTATTGGTTCGTCCCCTGGGCTTTAACTCATTCACCCCTGAAGACACATTCTAACTCACAATTCAAATGTTGGAATAGTTTATTACAAAATTTCAGGGGTGAATGAATTGAGTTTAAGTGCTGGATTTAATTATGTGTTTTCAAAATGAAACAATATTGAATTGCGCTGTTTTCTGTCTAAATTTCTATGTATAAAAATTGAATTTTCTTCTCTGCTTCCATATTAACCCTTTTCACTTTAGAACAAGAAAGCTTCGCACAATTTACAGCTTTGGCAACAATTTTGATCTATGGGTGGTTATTAAGTTTTAAAACAAAGGTTACATAAGCTCAATTTAAAATTAGGTCAAATTTATATCAAAAGCTACTAAGGCAGAAGTTGATACTTCACTTAGCACAATGGTAATTTATTGCAGAAAAAAAGTCATAAAGCATGTCATTACCCTGGTATATCAATTTAATAGGTATAATAACAACAGTTTTTCTTTGTTTTCAGAAATGGTTTAGTTCTGAATAATTTTATCATAAGCAAAAGTAAGAAATATAATATGAGATAGATTTCCTATAAAAGGAGCAAATAAAAATTAAAAGCCAATCTTTCGATCAGGTAAAATATTAAGTTTCATTCGTTAATTTCCTTTTTCTCTAATTTCCCGTTTTACTGGACAAATATACTAAATGCAAACATGACTCAAATAATTTGATGTTTTTTGACACACTGGGTGGTCATAATTGAAATTTTATACAGTTTCCAATCGAAGGTTGAGTCACCATCCAAGGTCGTTGTACCAGGCTGATTAGATCAAATTTACAGGTCAAGGGTCAAATATGGTGTGGGAACGGCGAGGTTCGTGTATAAAGAGATGGCTGTTTCAAATTATTATTAGTTATCCAAAACTATATAACTTGTATATGCTGTATGTTGCTGCAAGTTTCAAAATATTTCATAACTAATGTCAATTAATCATGTACATTTGATATAATGATTAAACCATACATTCCATATTTTTTATCATATAAGGGCCCTAAGCATCTAACAATTTGTGAAAAAATGGATGATTTGTAGAAAATTCTAAACTTTTCAAGAAACAGCCAAAATGCACACTTACATATTAATTGTTTCATGCAAGTTGGTGCATTATTAGCTCACCTGGTCCGAAGGACCAAGGTGAGCTTATGCCATACCGTGGCGTCCGTCGTCCGTCCGTACGTCAACAATTTCTTTAAACGACTTCTTCTTCTTAACCACTGGTTGGAATTAAACTAAATTTGACTGGAAGCATCCCTAGGTGGTGGGGATTCAAAATTGTACAAATGGTGGGGCTGACCCCCCAGGGGGCT
>NW_018405596.1:849262-865238 GCF_002113885.1 Mizuhopecten yessoensis
CCCAAAACTATATATACAATTGTTGGGCATAAAGAGACGAATGCAGTCATGACATTAGAATTGATCCCAGGGTCTGCCCCACCCTTGCAGACTTGGCCCCTGGGTCATAACTTTGAAACGGTTGAGATCCCCACCCCAAAACTATATATACAAATGCTTGGCAAAAAGAGACAAATGCAGTCACGATATTAGAATCGATCCTGTGGTCTGGCCACAACTCTAGGGACGTAGTTTCTGAGTCAAAGCTTGGAA
Source organism: Mizuhopecten yessoensis (assembly GCF_002113885.1). NCBI lineage: Eukaryota > Metazoa > Mollusca > Bivalvia > Pectinida > Pectinidae > Mizuhopecten > Mizuhopecten yessoensis. The sequence continues at coordinate 849,515 of NW_018405596.1, forward strand.
ACAGGTAAGATCCCCACCCCATAACCATACATAAAACTGCTAGGCATCTAATATAGCTATGCTACAAGGATTGGCCTTGGGGTCTGGCATATTCCCTTGATCTCATTTGGAGAATAGTTTGCCATAATTGCTTAGGTATCCAGGTGAGCGATACAGGCCCTTTGGGCCTCTTGTATTGACTATTGGACCTGACAAAATAATGAGAGGGGTGGGCAGTGGTAGCAGTGAATATAAGGAATGAAGTGCTACTATAACAGGTCAAATATGGCATAATTCATGTAAGATTTTAGTTAATGTCATATTTTCAAAACACTTTTTCCTATGTACTTTTGATATCAAGTGATTTGACATGAATTCCTCTTAATATACGCTTTCTTTTACTATCGGGAACAAATTTAGTCTCTTAATTACGAGGTGCATTTTCAAAGAGTATAGCAACCTTGCGCTCCATGTTTGGTAGGAGTGATTATAAGGAATGGAGCACTAATTTATTAGGTCAAAGATACAGCATAATTAATGTCACATTTTGGTTCATGTCATTATTTTCATAATAGTTTGCTTTGATGTCAAGTGATTTGATATGAATTCCTTTCTTTTTACAATCAGGATTTTTTTTGCTGTGTAACGGCTTATTATGGAAGTGCATTTTGAAGGAATGGAGTGACATACCTTGCACCTTGTGATATTAATCATTTCACAGTGGAATTATCAAAAAAATAGTTACCCACAGACTTTCAGGAGTGGCAAAAAACATTATTGCAGGTTATTAATTTACTGTAAATAACACTTGTATTTCATGCACACAAAATTTGGGGAAGTAACCTTTTTGTACTTAATTGTGAGTTTTTTTTATATTCTTTCCAAAGAGTTTGTGTTTTAGGTTGTGTTTGTTTGATCCTTGAACTCAAATTCAGTTATTAACATAAAAAGTATGCGAAGGTAAATTTAACATGAAATATGAGTCATCTGCAGCATAAAGAGTGCAGAGGAATTTTTTCCTCTTTTATAGACGTCATTAACTCATTCACCCCTGAAGACACATTTGAACTCTTCCAATTCAAAGGTTGGAATAGTTCATTATGAAATTTCAGGGGTAAATGAGTTAACATTGCAGAAATATTTGAGTATATGAAGCATCTGTCTGTATGATGTAGGGTGATTACAAATAATTGTCCATCATTGATGAAGAGATTCAAGGGGAAATTTGTTTCAGTTTCGATGTTATCCTGTAGTTATAGTATTGAACGCTAATGGGTGGAAAAGTAGGGAATTTATTTTACAAAAAATGTAATGACCAAGAGCTCTTTAACATTAAAATTGTGAAATTACTTAATGATTTAATGATGACAAATGTATCATTAGTGAAACTTCATTTTACTGTGTATTAAAGCATATACGTATACCTAGCCATTTAAGTTGATTTTCTCAATTTTTTGAAGTTCGATCCGAATAAAATCCTGGGTAAATGAAAAACCTTAGCTTTCTTAGCTTTTCATAGGACGATAAACCCTGTACTAATAGCTGTGCAAGTGGCAAAACATATTTATGTTGAAATCCAGTATACATTTCAAATCAGTGGTCGTTTGTACATGTTTTTTTAACTCTTTTGATACTTTTGTTGAACAAAGGGAAGACAATTTCCGTCTGATATGTTTTTTGGGACAAATTGAAGCCATTTCTGTCTGTGTACTTGAGGACAACTTTGCTCCTTATAGTAGTACTGGCTGTTCCCTGTTGGTCCCATACATACTTGGGTAATGAGATCTGTGAGAATGGATCACAGATGAGAAGAATTCCTTAATTCTGCAACGACATTAACCAAAGCATTTGATGGAGATTTAATTGCAGGAAGGAATGTCTGTAAAAATTACCTAATTTGTGAGAAGTGGGAAATATGTTGCCACACCAACACATGCATTTCACATGTTTTTCGTTGGTGGTCGCAGGTGCTTTTAATGCCCTAATTAGTTTAAATGTTTTATTAATTATGAAAAGTATATGTCGACAGGCTTGGGAGGTTTATTAGAGTTTCATGTCTGGGGCTTGTCATCGTCAGCACTTCTGCATAAATTAAGTCTAGTTTTATGTAGTCAGCCACAGCTGGCTTGACATGTAAATGTTGTAAGAACGATTTACAGTGTAAAAAGTAGATGTCAGCTTTTAGTGATTTCTATCAACACTGAACTAGAGAGGTCCCCAAAAAAACCCCATGATATGGGAGGTTTTAATATCTTTTAAGGATCCCTGTCCTGCTGTTAGCAAAACACTAAAGAACTTCAGTAATTATGCCCCCGCCATAAAATGGGGGGGGGACATATAGTGTTGCCCGTGTCCGTCCCGTCCCGTTGCGTCCAGTCCCATCCATGAGCGGGGGTATTTTGTCTTTCAGACATTTTCTAGTTTATTTTTGTGTTCAGAGTTACCTCCCTTTAATTTATTTTGAAAATAAGGCCAAGGTACCAATGTTGATCAGTAGCTAATGATCAGTTGTTCAGAGCAACGTTATAAAAAAATGTTACACATTCGGGACACTTTTGGTGATTGTTTTCTTTTATTATTTCTACAATATTGCTGTTTCTAAGAAGTTCTGTAAGGTACTTTTTCTGAGAAGTGATTTATCAATGTTATGGTCATACTGATAAAAAGGTGCCAATGCATTCTTACAGTTTTTCACAATGATGCTCGGATCCTTAGCAAAGGGAATTAAGTGTTTCCATTTACATATGGACCGGTCGGGTGATTAGACCACTACATGTTGATTCTACTATCTACACTAAGGCTTTGTGAAGGTTTACATAAACAATATGTTGTTTCATCCCGGATTGAGGGATGATACAGCAGAATTTAATGGTATTGAAAACCCTGTTGTGATATATACAGTAATTAACTGTCAATAAAGTTTCCTAAATCTAGAATGTCTTGTATTATAAATATTACAGAACATCAGCAGTTTCATGCTTAAATCTGTCATCCACTTCTTGCAGTATATATATTATGGAATATCTTCAATTTTATGCTGAAATTTGTCATAAGGCATATATAATTGTCATAATTACAGACTATTTTGTCCTTAAAAGGAAATGTGAATTAATTGGATGTCCGTCTCCTGATGAATTCCTGCACGTTTTATCAGACAAACTGAAGGATTTTGATACGTGTATCCGAATCCTCCTTCATAATGCTACATTATAAATAATCACATATAATTTGACACTAATTCGGTGGCGTGTAGTTTCATATACACATGTCATGGTAAAATTAAACTTATGTATATATGCATACCTGACTTTTTATCCATAAACCTCAACTGGCATATGGTCCTTTGAACCTTACAAATGGTAGGAATTTAAAAACTACATTCTTCAAATAACAACTGTTTTTACACATATAGATTATAAGAAACTAAGTTCTTTGACAGATATATAAGTCTTAGGTAAGAGATTTTCATTTCTATTAGAATTGCTAACCCGATTCATCAAGAATTTATGTTTCCTTATCTAGAGAAATCGGATTCATTATTACCCACGTAACTGCATAAAGGCAACGAATCATCCAAATACCAAAACACCAGCCATTGATTTGTTTGATATAGTCTTAAGGTCATAGGAGTGTATTGATAAACGGAAATAGGAAGTACGTCCCTAGTTGAAAATCCAATGTAGGGAGACAGTATCACAATTTCCGCATATTCTAATGTTTAATATTAAACTGATGAATATTGTGTGTTTATTATTGACAGAACAGTGTGTTCAAAGCAAGCCAGGCATTAGTTCAGTTGGGTTTTTTTTATCAATGAGTCACATGTGTCCATTTTTCTGTACTTCAGGACACCGGCTACCTATTTCACTACTGTAAAGTTTTTCAGGATAGACTCTTACATGCAATTACTATGTGTATATGGTTTTATTATGAAATGTCAATTTTTAATCGTTTATATATAATTAATTTTACACAATTTCAGCATTTATTAAATTGATATACATTAATGCAAAACTAATCTATGGCACTATCATTTTTTTATTGACATTATTTTGCAAAAACTTGTGTCTTTCATTTGTTTCTTCAAAATTCACTCCTTTTTACATAAATTTCCATTTAAAATCCTTCAAATTCTGACAACCTATATATTTTTTGGGGCAGAAAATTTTCTTTACTCCAAAGCAATATAACTACAAAATTTGAAGAAATTCTACTGAGAAATGGTGACACAATCCTATTACCTTAATTGTTCTGACAAATGGGCTAGCTATACAGGAGAACATATGATTAACTGTCACACACATATTAAATGTAAACTTAATTTTATTTAACAGTAATAATGAATCAAAGTATTTCAACTTATATCAGTTACTCTTGTTGGCTTATAGATATTAACGCACTGGGGGTCTTAATGTGGGAGGAAACCGGAGTACCCGGAGAAAACCCATGTAGTCAGGGTTGCAGACACACCTAGGTAACTTTAGTAGACTCTACCATACATTGATCTGGATGAGTCTATTATGGTCTACAGTGGTGAAAGGGCTAATTAACAGTACTTACTAAATATGAGTGTTCTTTTGGATTTGAACTTAATTTTTATGTTTTATATTTTTCAGAAAACAACATTGACTTACTGACTGCTGTTGGGGTTCCCTCTGTGACTAATGGGGTAGGCTACGAGACAGGAATTACTGGCTACCCAGCATTTTCTTTCAATGAAAGAGCATTTATACGCAAAAGTGCTGCAGAAATATTTGGTGCAGCCCTAAAATATCGGAACTTCGCTTTAACTTTAGCCGTGAAACCAACACGAAGAGAAGGAGGTTTTCTTTTTTCTGTGAAAAACCCATATAACACTGTAGTTATTTTTGGTGTTTTGATAGAACCATCAACATTACCAAGAAGGGATAATCTAGTTTTTTATTACACGGAAAATGCCCAATTTCAAAATCGGGTGCCATCAAACGTGTTAGCTAATTTTACAGTGGATTCACTTTATAATAAGTGGACAGAACTGGGAATTAAAGTCGAAGACAGTACAGCCACGCTTTACGTAAATTGTGAAAGAACAGAAAGCAGGCGGATCAACAGAAATAGCGCACGTCTGTTAGCCATTGAACCAGGATCGTCATTCTACATTGCGCAGGGCGGACCTAACTTCGAAGGAGATCAGTTTGTTGTAAGTACAAAATGTTTTTACAAAGTTTGTCTTTATCAATTATATGTCATTACATTTCTGTTACCACATAATCTTTTATCCTTAACTCATTCACCCCTGAAATTTCATAATGAACTATCCCAAACTTTGAATTGGAAGAGTTCAAATGTGTCTTCAGGGGTGGATGAGTTTTTTATGTTCCCCTTTTAGGTCTGCTCTGCTGGTTCAACCCAGTTAAACTTATTCTTAGTAGTGGAAAGTGTATTGGGACACTTTTGGATAAAAAAATTGGAAATCTTTCCATATAAACCAAATCTGTATGGTGAAATGGTGAAACAACTGAACACTTAGTGGTGGTTGAATTAAAGACACTATGCCAAGTATTATGTTGCACCTCTTTTACGTTTTTTATTGTGTCTCTTTATATTGAACAGTATCCCATTTGTTGCTGTTTACATTGCCGCTTACCTTTTTGAATCAACAATTAAAAATCAACCAATAAGGCAAAATTTCGTCATTTCCCCTTTTTTGTGATATATAGTAAAGACTTTTGAAGCTAATAATATTCACATAATGTTGTAAATGTGGCCAATCAGTGATCAGTACCAAGTCAGTATGGCCAATCAATGATCAGTACAAAGTCAGTGTGGCCACCGATCAGTGACAAGTGCTAGGTCAGAATGGCCAATCAGTGATCAGCACAACGTCAGAATGGCCAATTAGTGATCAGCACAAAGTCAGAATGGCCAATCAGTGATCAATAACAAAGTCAGAAGGGCCAATCAGTACCAAGTCAGTGTGGCCAATCAGTGACAAGTGCTAGGTCAGAATGGCCAATCAGTGATCAGCACAAAGTCAGAAGGGCCAATCAGTGATCAGTACCAAGTCATTGTGACCAATCAGTGATCAGTACTATGTCAGTGTGAACAATCAGTGATCAGTACCATGTCAGAAGGGACAATCAGTTATCAGTACCAAGTCATTTTGACCAATCAGTGATCAGTACCAAGTCATTGTGGCCAATCAGTGATCAGTACCAAGTCAGTGTGGCCAATCATTGATCATGCAGTACTACAGGTCAGAATGGCCAATCAGTGATCAGTACTAGGTTAGAATTGCCAATCAGTTCTCAATTATAATGTAAATGCAGTTCTTTATCCTGCTCATGTTTCAGATCATCTTCATTTTGCAAGATTTTATTTTTCAGACATGTAACTAACAGAAGACCAGGCAATTGGTTGTCTCTACCACTGTCATACACTGTATGTTTTTAAAATGTAATAAAATGCTTTTCCGAGACATCCATCTTGACAAGAGTTACCACATGTTTGTTATATTGTCCAGACTTTATTTCTATGAAACCTATCCAGAGATATATGTAGCTGTCAGTAGGCATTGTGCTGTGGTATTATCAGGATCCTGTTTACTCTAAGGTCATGTCATCACTAAAGGTCAAAGGTCTAATTTTGAAAGTTTTTTTATCCAACTTGTATTTTCTTCCTTATTAAAGAATTGTATATGAAACATTCATGATGGACTTATAAACGTGTACCACTATTAGTAGGTGTGCCATTCATATATCGATCCAGCCTGAGGTCAAGGTCAGAGAGCAAGCCACCAAACAACTGTTCTAGTCAAACATCATAAAAATCTGTAGAATGCCTGTTGAGATATTTTCTCGATTGCTAATTCAAGGTCAATGTTATAAATTTCCATACAAATTTGAATGCCTTTTTGCTTGTCCAGAGCATCTATGATGAAAGTGTTTGAAGATTATTATTGTTCTGGAGGTCAAAGGTCAATTTATTTTTGATAGCTTAGCTTCAAACTGAGATCCACTTCGTTTTGTTGGGTACACAACCACCCTCCCCATGTTACAATTGATGCACCAGATGACACTACTTGTAGGGTTGCCCTTTTCATTGGCCTGTGGATCTGTTTAGATAAAAAGCAGATTTGTGGCGAAATTCAGTATGTGAAATGTGACTTTGAAAGCTAGTTAAATGAGGCAGAGGTATTAAAGATTGTTTTGACATAAAGAGGATTGTTTAATAACACTGTTTCTATAAAATTAAGTGGAATTTTGAGTTCCACCCGTTGAACGATCAACACGCTTTTAACCAAATTAATAGTAAAATGTGTATTTTTTTTTATCCAATTATTAATTTCTTTTAAACCTATATTAATATGTTTTAAGAAATGTCAAAGGTACACAGCTATTTTACTCAGACTTATAACCACATCAATTGTCAAAACTCCGCTGTTCATCTGTTTCACAGATATTTCTTTTCTTTTGCTCATGATCTTGCACTTTTTGGTACGGAAATTTCAATATCACGAAGCTCCATATTTCTTAAAATATATAATGGACAAAAAAGTTTGTTAAACATGGCTGACTTGTAGCCATTTTTTTTTTGCATAAAATACAAGCACATATTTGTATTTTTAAATCGAGATGCTAATAAAAGAGCAGAAATGTACACTCGTTTTTTCCAAGAGGATGATATTTTGTGAAAAGGTGAAGATCGATGTTCAAACCTTTGAATATTGAAGATTACTTGTCACAGCTACATGTTAGATTCCTACTAACTTCACAACTGTTTAGCAAAGTGTTCTGTACTTACTTAAGATTTTCAATATTTTAGGGTGCTATAAACGAATTAAAAATACATGAAGATCCTAGGGAAGCGGAACGAGATTGCTCAGAGGTGAGTACACACTGCTTTTTGGTTTCAGTTATATGTGTAGCACAAGTACTGTAGTATATATCATACACATTTTTATATATTTCAAACGTTTTGACCCTAGCTTCACCGATGAGTCCTTGAAGGACAAAACAGCTGTATGATGCAGTGAAATTAATTTTTGATAAAATGTATCTATTACTAAATTCTAAAGGTGCAAATATCAGTTGTGTGCCTGTTACATTCATCTTTAACTCATTTCACCCCTGAAGTGTCATAATGAACTATTCCAACTTTTGAATTGGAAGAGTTCAAATGTGTCTCCAGGGGTGAATGAATTAAAAAGAATTCAGACTCTGTCTATTGAGTTCTGGTGATAGCAATTTTATTTTGTTTATTGTATACCTGGAAACTTTGATCCAGTCAAATATTCACCATTCACAGTGAAAATGTATGTAAAGAGTTAATTGCGCCCTTCAAAAACACTAAGTATAAATACACTAATATTCCCTGTCATCATGAATTCACCCTTAACAACCCTTTCACCACTGTAAACCATAATGGACTCATCCATATCAATGCATGGTGTAGTCTACTAAAGTTATATAGGGGTGAAAGGGTTCAGAAAGGTGAACGTTAAACTGTGGCAACCCTATTTCGGTATACAGTACATTAAATCAATGTGTAAACTTTTCTTACTGGTTATAGTCCATATCTGGATCAGGCGGGTCTTCAGGAGATGATGAAGATGATACGAGGACACCGTCACCACTACCACCGGTAAAAATCTCTCGGAATTTAAGCGGATGTGTTCACTGATTATATATTGGTTATATTTTGTCAACAATCATAGAATGATGAATATTGTTCATTTAATAATGAATAACGTTGAAATGTTCATTGGATGATCAATAATGGTTGTTGCGTAATTGTTCATTGTGCAAACAATTTTGTTCATTGGAGGATGAATACTGTAAATTTTATTATAAATACCTTTCTTTGTTCATTGTTCAGTATTTTGTTGTTCATTGTGTAAACAATTTTGTTCATTGGAGGATGAATACTGTTAATTATATTATAAACACCGTTCTTTGTTCATTGTTCAGTATTTTGTTGTTCATTGTGCAAACAATTTGTTGTTCATTGGAAGATGATTACTTTTAATTTTATTATAAATACCGTTCTTTGTTCATTGTTCAGTATTTTGTTGTTTATTGTGTGAACAATTTTGTTCATTGGAAGATGAATATTGTTAATTTTATTATAAATACCGTTCATTGTTCAGTATTTTGTTGTTCATTGTGCAAACAATTTTGTTCATTGGAAGATGAATACTGTTAATTTCATTATAAATACCGTTCATTGTTAGATTTATCTTTCTTCTGAACAGGTCACAGATATTGATGAAATTGTAACTGGAAATGGAGAAAAGGGAGATCAGGGCGAGATGGGAGAACGTGGACCACAGGGTTTGAAGGGTCAAAAGGGAGATCAGGGACTGAGGGGTCTGCCTGGTCCAATGCCTACAATACCACCCCCTCCACCACAGCCACCATCTCTTAAGGGAGACAAGGGTATGTACCATTGATTGTATTAAAGTAATTGTGGCGGTAATGACAATACTCACCAGTTGTTATCTTGCAGCTAGTGAATATAGAACAGTTTATACAGTTAAGGTATCCTTATCACTTGTACACGTGAGTCGTAGTCAGAGGTTGCAGCATAAGAGTCAGCTCTCGGGTGGTCACGGAATGTCACGTCAAGGGAGACAACTCCTACCTACTTAGGCGACACTACTACAGTATATATCTGTACAATACTCACCAGTCGTTGTCTCGCAGCTGATAAATATAGAACAGTTTATACAGTTCAGGTATCCTTATCACTTGTACACGCGGGTCGTAGTCAGAGGTTGCAGCATAAGAGTCAGCTCTCGGGTTGTCATGGCATGTCACGGCAAGGGAGACAACTCCTACCTACTTAGGCGACACTAACTACAGTATATATCTGTACAATACTCACCAGTTGTGTCTCGCAGCTGGTAAATATAGAACAGTTTATACAGTTCTGGTATCCTTATCACTTGTACACGAGGGTCGTAGTCAGAGGTTGCAGCGTAAGAGTCAGCTCTCGGGTGGTCACGGAATGTCACGTCAAGGGAGACAACTCCTACCTACTTAGGCGACACTACTACAGTATATATCTGAACTCCGGTATACCTGACCCACAACATTTAGTTTGCTCTTGGTTTCCTCTCACATTAAAGCCTCCTGTATGCTTCTATATATCTTGGCCATAAAGACTGATTAAAAGTTGTTTCTTAGTTTTTGTAAAATGAATAAAGGGTATACTATAGTAATCAAAGCACTTGGGTAGTTAATCCTGTGAATAGTTCAGGGCATATACCTGTGGTATTAAACACATTATAAAAACATAGAAACTTCCCCCAAATTGAAATTAAAAACTATACTAGTTTACCGTTGTCATGGTTCTTTTTTAAGATGATTCATATCTATATGGGTTGAATGTATTTTTGATGTGCTTTAACCCTTTCACCCCTACGTAACTTTAGTAGACTATTCCATGCATTGATCTGGATGAGTCCATTTTGGTCTGCAGCGGTAAAAGGGTTAAGGGAAGATTGGTTGATTAACATTATATTGTTTTATTCAGCAGTCGTTTTTCAATAAAATGTATTGAATGCTGATGTTTCTTGTCCTTGCAGGTGACATGGGAGAGAAGGGAGACAGAGGAGAAGTTGGTGTTCCCGGGTTTCCAGGACAGAAGGGAGAGATGGGCGTTGAAGGTTCAGATGGGCTACCTGGTTTACCTGGGTTATCTGGAGACAAAGGAGACATGGGGGTCCAGGGCATGCCAGTAAGCTTTAATACTAAATAGCCAAGATTCAAAACTGTGGGACAGGTTTTAGTTGTATTTACACTAGAGGGGATTTCCCTTTAGTTTAATTGGCAGAGCAACAGTCTGGGAAGCTTGGGGTCAGGGGGTCAATTCCTGTTTTTCTTGTTACAAATGGTGTCCCCACTCTTGTTGTGACAGGGAGTTTGAACCTTGGTTGTAATGTTTTATTGGTGCTCAGGGGATTAACTCATTTATAAAGGATGGATTAGTATAACAGGTTTTAATTGTATATATCATCATGGTCGCCTTCTAGCTTCACGCTTATCTTTAGCTGACTTGATACAGCGTTGGACTGGGAACCTGGGGATTGCTGGTCAATCCCGGGCAGGGAGAGCAACACTTCTCTTTTTCCTTACTAGAATATAGTTGGTGACTGTTTTGGGGGTTAAATTAAGAAAATATCTTTCTTGTTTTTAAGTCTCACAATGCCAGATTAAAATACACTGAACATTGATTTTTTTCTCAAGAAGATAATTCTGTTGGGAGCACAGCACAGTTGTTTTCACCTGCTGACTGAGATATTATTGGTTCCAATATTTCCAGCATCTTTCTGCTGTTTTTAGTGTCCTTGAGAACAACAATTTCCCTTGATTGCCCCAGTTTACCCACTTGTGCAAATGTACATCTATACACTGTTCAATTTTACAAAAATGTTAAAAAAAACACTGCATAATGTATTCTAATTTGTAGGGAAACCCAGGCATTGGAACAGCTGGACAGAAGGGTGACCAAGGTGATCCGGCCATTGTAGACCACGACGAGATTGCCTCAATTTTACTTAGCATGTCTGAATTCAACATCAAGGGGGAGCCTGGAGTGAAAGGAGGCAAGGGGATGGCAGGTCCTGCTGGTCCCGAGGGGCCTGAAGGCAGAGATGGGTACCCAGGGGCCCCTGGAGATCCAGGAAGAATCGGGGAGCCTGGACAAATGGGACCAAAGGTAACATCAGGGAATAGGAGCTTTTTTAGTATACAAAACGTTAAATACTTGGACTGTGAACTGTTAAAAGCTTTCATATGAATGATGTTGGGGCCAATTTATTATTATCTCAGCTTAATTCTCTACCATTTTTATGAGTATATTTCCACTGTACTGGAGAGAAAATTTCAACATCTCTTCCTTCCTCAGCACTAATGGACATAATTATTGTACATGGAATTGTACTTGTAGAAATAGCTTTAAGTGTTTCACAATATGACTCAAAGTATTGGAAAATTGTACAGAGTAATTCATTTTGTTTTGCCCTAATGATTAAGTAATAGTTTAATTTTTGTATCAAAATCCTTCACAAAAGTTGGTAAAATGTCTTCCAACAGGGAGAACAAGGTATCCCAGGAATGGGAATACCAGGGTCTGATGGCTTACCAGGTCCCTTGGGACCCACAGGACCTATTGGTCTCACAGGCCCCCAGGGTAAGCCAGGACCACCTGGGCCCCCAGGGTCACCTGTGGTAGTTGAAGGATCAGGAGAAGATGTTTTGGGAGAGATGGGACCTCAGGGACCCCAAGGAGAACGTGGTGAGACTGGTGCAGTTGGACCTATGGGAATCCAAGGCCCTGTCGGACCCATGGGTCTTCCTGGTGTTCCAGGATTGCATGGTGCTAAAGGTAGGTCAGCAGGTTAAGGGTTACACATGCCAAAGGTTAGGGGTCATGGGTCACAGCTACATATTCAGTTTATCCATCAATTTAATAAAGACAAATTGTTTAAAAATCTTAAAACCAATTGGAGTGTTGAAGGTCAGATATAATAGCTTTGAAGGTCAGATGTGATACTGTTGAAGGTAAAATTTAAATGTGATGGATTGTTAAAGGTCAAATGTGATGATAAAAAGGTAAAAATGTATCACATATAGAGCTTTTATGTATAACAAGTAATTTTTGTTAGGAGGATATGTTTAGTTTCAAATACCCAATATGGCTTTTTCATTGACTTGATTCAAGTTATACTGTATTCCAGAAAAGTGGTAATTTTCACTCAGAATTATACCTAGTATAATTTAACACATTTTTTTTTTTTTGGATAAAATAACAGTGCTTGAATGGCATCATGGATATAAAACCTCAAAATTACTTTTTCAGTTTATTTTTCGAAGCTGTGTCATTGTATTATTTGAATGATAATACTCAGTCTTAAAATTGGCAATATTTCTTGATTTAAACAAATTGGTTACCATTGGAAATTTTTCATTTTTGTTATTCTCCACCTGAAGGGTTATATTGGAGTAAGTTTAGAATGTGTTTAAATCTATTGTTTTATATCGACAGGAGAGCCTGGTGTCTTTGCCTACAATATGTCAGACTTGATTGGTCCTGCGGGAAAACCTGGTCTTGCTGGAACACCCGGTTTACCTGTAAGTATTGGAGGAATACATTTCTACTGTTGTTGATGGAAAGAATATTTGATTCATAACTCTATAAATTCTAAATTCATATATATTTTTATTGAAGCAAATATTTGCATTTCAAGTTTTGTTATATTTTTTTGTGTGTGAAATAGAAACCGAATATGAAATAGATGGAGAAATACATTGGGTAGTTGTCAAAGCTATGAATATAATATAATCCTAAACTTAACTGAAATGGGCTGTCTGTACATCAGTCCATGCTTTCTGTTGCATGCTATCGGAAGTTGTACAAAGGTAACGTATTAGGGGTGATGGCCCGTTCCTCTCTCCCCATTTTTACCAGGCTTTTACGATTGTCAAAGACAACTTCTATATATATGTACTTTGATACTGTGTATAATACACAGGCAGCACCCTTACATGAGCCAAAATCAACTGTTTCAGGCATTTTTTCTTCAGAAAAAAACAATGTACCGGTACATATACCACATGGACAAAAATTATGTATTTTACTTTAAAAGAAAAAAAGTTTTTATTTCAACTTCATCTAATTTTCAACATAAAAACGTCAAATATTAAAGAATTCATGTTAAAACATGCTACTTTGTTTTTCTATTACTTTAAATCATTTGAAAATTATTTTAAAGACATTTTTCCTAAAGATATTATGACAAGATTACTATAAGAGTCTTTGTTTTTACTATTTGATACAATCATATCTGATTTGCCTTGATGGTTTAACCCTTTCACCACTGTAGACCATAATGGACTCATCCAGATCAATGCATGGGAGAGTCTTCTAAAGTTGCATAGGGATGAAAGGGTTAATAGCAATAAATATTTGTGAAAATATTAAAACCTTTTAAAGATATTTTTTGATAATTGTTGCATTTTCCAAATTTCTTCTACAGTTAAAACTTAACTTTTGAACTTGAAGTATATCTTGTGTTGTTTGAAGCTCATGATGGGTAAACATGTATTACCCTTCCCAGTTTGGTTTTTGTTTGTTCTACTATTTTATTAATCCTTCAATTCCTTCTGGTAAAATCTTACCAATTTTGTTGTTGTAGTTAGTGATGTTTAGTTTCATGTTGAGTTATAAGATTTTTCTATTGATGAGGTTCATTTGTTATTACATCTATATGTGTTACATGTACCACCTTGGACAAAAATGCTCTTTATTCATTGGCTAAGAACAGTCACATGGTGTCCAAACAGCAGGAGTTGTATGGATCGAGGTTTCTTAACCTCAGGATTGAGTGACCAAATAGATAGCAATATCATCTATCAATAACCTGCCAAATTTTCCTTGAGGTCGACGACAATTTATGTCTTCAAAATGTTTGATATATAATTGAGCTATGCGAGGGTCCTCGATGCAATAAATGATAACTTATCACAAATATAGAGGATCAGGAAAATTAAAGGTGGAGTGTCCCTGATTACTGTTGTATCTCCAACAAAGAAGAGTTCATTTTTTTTTTATATCTTTCTCTTTCTTGGAGTTGCCTGCCCCTTTACTTTAGCTGAGAATAACTTACTGAAGAAATAAATGTATTATGTCTTTTTTTTCATATTTTTTTTTTATTACAGATCAATGAAATAGAATATTTTGTCATTTTTATGGAACTGAAAAATAATTTTTGGTATGGGCTTTTTACTGGGAATAATAGATGGTAGGTTGTTTATTGACAGGAAACAATGGACCCCACTTTTTTGTCCATGTAAAGTTTGGTCAATAGGCACTGTTGAATTCGTGCTGTCTAAAAAATACTGAAACACACCAAAACATTCCTGTACTGAGGTTTAACATATCTGTATAAACACTGTGTCTGTTTAAAGGGTATAACTGGTGCACCAGGGGTAGACGGACAAAGAGGGCCATTGGGTCCCAAAGGAGATAGGGTAAGTTTTATCTGTAATTTATATTACTCTCATGCAAGTTCAAACAAGATTGTCATTTAATATTAGAAAACATTACTTTACTCCAACAATAATTGATATCTGAAATAGTCTCCCACAAGATGCTGTTTCATCTCGTAACATATTTGACTTTGAGAAAAACTTGGACGAATTCTGTAAAGATCTTGAGTTGATGTATGATCATACAGCATCATCTATAGACTTAGTTTGTATTTACCAAATTGTATTTCAAATTATATTGATGTGGGTATACAGGCAGCAATGCCTGCATCAACTATAATATCCTATTAAATCCTATTAAATACTTCCATAGATAATGTAAAGTGCTTTAAAAGATTTTAAGAATTCTGTGTATCTGTTTCCTATACACTGTACAATGGGTTTTAAGAACAGGAAGCTAGACTGTCGATTTCAGTGGGTTTGTTCTTTGTACTCCACTAGTATTCTGCGGGGTCAAACATACTCACTATACATATGCCTTTTATGTGCTACATCACTCTCTTCTTTTAATTTTTCGTTATATTTTCGTTGCAAAATTAAAGTGATCTATATAAAATACAAGTGAAAAGTTTGTAGAAAACTGGAAAAATTGATATACTGAGTTAATTATCGTATGGGCTAGGGAAAGTGTTTTTCTCAGAAATATGGGGATATAGAAATTATTTTAAGAAAGGATTACAGAATAGAAACATGAAAAGTCTAATTGAAAAAAA
>NW_018405596.1:865278-918972 GCF_002113885.1 Mizuhopecten yessoensis
TTGTTGTAAGTAGAAAACATTCATAAATATCAGTGCCGATTTCTTAGAAAAATTGGAGGCTTTTTAATTAATTAGAGAACACTTTCTAATGGTTTGATTTAATTTCTTGGGAAATATTATCTATAAGAATTCTGATATTCATAAAAAAGAAATTTCCTGGGATAGTAAAAAAAACAACTAAAAATATATGAAAATGTTTTCATTTACTGTGTTATCTGGAATTACGATTATTTGTTTTGATAAGTAATACTGTTTACTGGGAAATCTTTGTCACCTGTGATATATTGCCATTTAAAAAGGGAGAATTTATCCAGATAGCAAATACAAGTACACAACATACAATAAATAGTATGTTCTTCTTTCAATCATTCACTGAAAAATATAACTTACTTAAAATCTACATGTGGATTGACATTGTTTTAGAAAGAAATAACCCAAACTAGCAATAGTTGCAGCATTTTAGTTTCGGTCAGACATGTCTGGACCCCTCATTCTTCATGTGGATTGACATTGTTTTAGAAAGAAATAACGCAAACTAGCAATAGTCAGCTTTTCAGTTTCGGTCAGGCATCTCTGGACCCCTCAATCTACATGTGCCGAATATTCGCCTCGGTTCAGATCTGCGCCTGTCGTTTCTTTCAGGTCTAACCGTTTTGGTTGGTTGAACCATGAGAGACACGAAAGGGGAACAGGTTTAGTGTCAACATGATATTAAAAATTGATCAACAGGTGCTATCATTATGATGTCGATTATCACAATATATATGCAAGACCACATACTTGTGTTTTTCTAACAAATCAGAAAGCATGAGTTTATTGCGCGGACGAATACATACATCCGCACAATAAATGAGTGCTTTCTGATTTGTTAGAAAAACACAAGTGTGTGGTCTTGCTTTTATCACATACTTGGTATTTGGTAGAGATTGATACAAAGATTTTATTAACTTTGATATTTTCTGCTTTTGCAAATACCCGAAACTTTTCAGTTCCCCCATGACAAGGGGATTTCCGGCTAGTAGGTAAATACAACATTCCATATTGCACATGTGCAATACAGAACGTTTTATTTCATGTTCTGAAAATTACTTGTATTACTATAACAAGATTCAACGGGCATGTGATAAATTGTGTTATTTTCTCTTCAAGGGGTCTGGTGGTGGTAGCTGTGAATGTGAGGGAGTTGTCGGCCCCATGGGACCTGCTGGACCCACTGGGCCTGGTGGAGTTCCGGGACTGCCTGGTGTTGATGGGGCCCAAGGTCCTCCTGGGAACCGAGGGATTGCAGGAGTAGCGGGCAGAAATGGAGAAATGGGGCTGAAGGGCGATCAGGTTAGCCATTGCCATTCTTTTTAAATGCAGCTGTGCTCCTAAGAATTTTTTTAATTACTGTAAGATCTGCTTTGGTTGCCTTAACTTCATCAAACCTTTGACTTTGTCCAAAAAAGTGTATCAGGGGAAGCAACTCTTGTTATTTTGAGAGAACTTAGTCAGTTGTACAAGTTTCTTGTCCAGTTTATAAATATTTTATATTTTATAGATTTGTGTTTGTGTTGAATAATCAATTAAGTAGAAATATAAATACATGTTTATTTACAACTTCACTAATTTTATTGGATGTAATTTAAATGTCTCTAAATGATCATTATTTATAATGTTGAGGGGTTGTGTAATATTATGATATGCATGTTTTTAGGTTCTTGTTTTATTTGAGTGGTTTAACGTCCCCTTTACGATGAAGCAGACAAAAAGTGATATATGTATGTTCACAGGCAAATGACTTTGTTTTACTGAAGAGGAATTCTCAAAATCCATCGTCAACCCTTAAACCCTCCTCCCTCCTAATAAACGGCAGTAGAAATCAGAAATATAAACATAACAAAAAATTAAAAATTACTTATATTTTTCAACAATTACCAGTCTTCCAAAGTGTGATTTTTTACAATGAAAGGAATTTTAGTATATTTAGGTTAAGAATAGTTATTGGTTTATTGTAAAAGATAATGTTCATTTGTTATAACTGTCTTCAGAACTATTGCCTATATATGGTTTTGTGACTGGATGGATATTTTCAATGTTTAATACATTGTTTACAGGGAGCTGATGGTAGGGATGGAGAGCCAGGTAACCCCGGGCCACAGGGTAGGGCAGGTACTGCTGGACTTCCAGGAACTCCCGGCATTCCTGGCTCAGACGGAACCCCAGGAATGAAGGTAATATCTGAATCAAAGTTCTTCCTTTTAAATCTGAAAATCTTATATTTCTGTTTAACATGAAATACCATTTTTGTGTCATTGATATTTAAATACATTCTTTAAATAGGATGTGTTCATGTTTATTTTATTTGTTTTGGCCTTTAAAATTCACATTACAGTGCTACATCTATATGAAAATATTAATTTGAATAATAGAAAAACTTTTTAATACATCATATTAATATTGCTCTCAGACCATTTTGTCATGGAATGTTTGGAACTCTATGAAATTTATTTGAATTCAGAAGTAGTTAACTGTCTTGAATTCAAAATGTTTTTGATTTTGAAGTTCCAGTTCAAGCTGTATTTATTTGAATAAATTTTATTTTTATTTATTTTTATTTTTCTCAATTTTCTTTTCATGGAGTTAAACTTCTTAAATACAAAGTTTAATCAATTTTATTTTCAAATTATGTTTTTAATTAATGTAATACAGTAGTTGGTGCTCAGTATGGAGACATTATAATGAATGTGAAGTTCAGATGTTTTCAACACAAAAAATGATTAATTATATCTCGGATAATTTTTGAATAAAAAGTTAGTTTTATTGAACAGAATTGAATTGGTAAAATGAAAGATATTTCCATATACGATCAGAAAGAAGGTATCGTCTATTTTATGCTGAGAAATTAATATATGGTCTAAGCTTCCGATCACTATGAAATACTTTGGATGTAATAAACGTATTTGATAATGGAATAAAGTATTGTTTAAACTAAACTAAGCATCAGCTGCCATGTGCTAAGAACAAATTAATTATCATATACCATCCTATAAGTCCATAGATACCATACATAACTGGATCAAACAGTGTTTTGCATTGACATTTTTTGACGTTATCACCTTATCTTATTTTAGGGTGCTACAGGTGCTCCTGGTGTAGGTACACCTGGACCTATGGGACCGTCTGGAATAAACGGTCAGAATGGAACCCCCGGACCACCTGGACCCCCCGGACCCCCTGGGCCCGCTGTCACAGTGGAAGGGGTCGGATCTGGGGAGATGGGTACTATTGACTTTGAAGGAGGAATAGCTGGTCCTAAGGTGAACAATGTGAACATGATAAAAAGACCCGTATAACTTCACCAACTCTTTAAAAACAAATCTATTTAGTTTACCGAAAAATTTCAGAAACACTCTCATAAGTTACTGAACATGTAATCACTGACATCCTGTTGAAGTTGGAAGGTGGGGATACATTTCTAGGGATAAACGTATCCGTTTACTTTGTGATCAGCAATTTATTGGTGATGAGTACCACTATGTATTTGAATGTAGCTGATCCAATTGCACTCATAGCCTTATGAATGCAATTTATATTGAAAATGCTTATAGAGGTGCCTGCAGTAGAAATGTAAATATAATAATATGGTAATGCAAACAAGATAGAAACAGCAGATGTTGTGGCTCCATGGATCCTTTACACCTTTTGATCAACTGTTTATTTACCAGGGGGAGAGGGGAGAGACTGGTATTGTTGGTCCAAGAGGTATGGATGGCCTCCCAGGCAAGATGGGCCCTGTTGGACCCCCGGGACCTGCCGGTCCTTTAGGTGAACCTGGCTTCCCAGGACAAATGGTAAGTGGTACAACTCCTTGTGGTTCAGTGGAGAGGTTTTCCAAAAATTACTCAAGGGACACAACTCTTGAAAAATGTTCCAGGCACAAAATTACCTTAAATTTAGGGGTCGGGGAACAAACAGTTGAAACAGTTTATGGACACCACTACTTTAAACTGCTTACATATTCTGATCGTTCTTCACATAACATCCTAATATCAGACTTCAGCTACTAGAAAGAACTTTTGTTGTTCATTTATTAGTTTGTTTAAAACCAAAATCATTGATTCCTTAGGAAGAAGATGACGTACATGATAAAAAAGCTGATTTGGAAATGATTGCATTGTACATTTATCTTCTCAGTTGTAAAACCTATAACAGTCTTAACCCTTTTACCCCTATGTAACTTAAGTAGACTCTTCCATGCATTGATATGGATGAATCCATTATGGTCTACAGTGGTGAAAGGGTTCATTCAACATCAATATGTCAACATGTATATAAAATTGTGTTGTTAATGCAGGGTCCCAAGGGAGAAATGGGCCCTGCTGGTAATGACGGGAGGGATGGTGCCACAGGAACTCCAGGAGAACCAGGGAGCGTAGGCATGCCAGGACTTCCAGGCAGCGAAGGACCCTCAGGACCTGCTGGACCCACTGGGGCCAGTGGTCCGCCTGGGCCTCCAGGCCCCAGAGGATCTGGTGGAGATGGAGAGGCACTGATCTTGGGCGGTGAGAAGGTGAGTGTTACAGAGATATGATTCTCTCAACCTTCACAGGTGTGTCTCCTATTTTAGCCAGGAAAGATCAGCATGACAGGGGGAGATAGCCTTGTGCAGATTAACACTTCCTAAATTGTGACGTCACAGAAAGTGAATGGCAATATTCATACACTCCATGAGCTATTGTTTACAAAAGGTGAATATACATTACAGTTGACCTTTGACCTTTTGTCACAGGGAGAGATGGGAGAGGCAGGTACCCCAGGACGAGATGGGGCTCCCGGGGAGCCAGGTCAACCTGGGCCCATTGGCCCGCGAGGTTTCAGAGGGTCCAAGGGAGCTATTGGCATGCCTGGACTTATGGTAAGAAATGTTTACGTCTACAACAATCAATCACATTTTATTCAAGTATTTTTCTTGTATAATATTTAAGATGGAAACTATTGTATGGGGGAAAAAATGAACATTCCTCGGATCAATTTGACAAACTTTTATACTTTTAGTAATGCTTAAAGATTAAACTAACTACTCTAAGCGTTCATATTTTAACAGTCAGCATGTTTTATCACACTTTGAGATTTGATTAATATATTTTATTATGGTTCATCAATGCAATAAACTTTTTCAAATTTGATAAAACACTAAAATTTGAGTGTGATGAAGAAAATAATCAGAGAATTATATTAGAAAAAATAAATCTGATGCAAGTTAAATAATGTTGTTTGACAATTGCTGACAAAAAGATCTACCCAAGAGAAGTCTAATAATAGACCTAATCAATCATTGTCCACATAATGACTGTTTATGAACTTGGTTGTATACAGGGTCGTCGGGGATGGAGAGGCAGGAAAGGTGAACGTGGCTATGGACTTCGCGGACCCAAGGGAGAACCAGGAGTACAAGGTTTAGGTGTAATTGGAGGAGCAATCAGTTCAGGCACGAAGGTAAATTTTGGTAGCAATAAAGATCACCAGAGTCAAAGAATAGATCAGACAGGGGTGAAGGTCGCAAAGGTCCCAGGTTTTTTGGGAAAGCCTTAAAGGGTCAAACATGGAGTTATGTAAAAGGTTAAAAGGGTCAAAGGTGAGAGTGGATGGTGTTGTATATACATGGAAGATCTTCAGGGTCAAAGGTGAAATAAACCTGTGTTAAGGGTAAGAAGATTTATGTCTATTTATTGTTATCAGTGTACATGTGGCGTATATGCCATATCTAATGATTTTGGCGTGAGACTCACGAAAACTGCTTCAGAAAAAATCCTCAAGGCGGGATCGAGACACATTTCTCACAAATTTCAATCGGTGTCACGAAAAGAAAAGAAATTTTGTCAATCTTAGGTAATAAACAATAGCTACATGGATTCACACTAACCTTGGTCACTGAGAGGTCTGAAGTCACACGCCAGCCACTTAAATTACAGACCAGGGCAATAAGCAGCATTAGGTGTGAAAGTTCTGAATGGCCCGGCCAGCCGATTTAGCAGGGCATTGTGGATTAAATGGAGTACGTTTGTATTGTAGTATATATAGTTGATAAGTGGAAAGTCACAGATTAGATGAAGCAATATTGAATGCAGTAAGAATTTATACAGCAATTCCTGGTCTAATCATAGAAATACTGCAAGGGAGACTTGAATGTATAGGTCTACAAGACAGCCTGCATTTCTGTGACATATACTTCTGAGAAATATATTAAATCACAATCATTCTATTTGTAGGATGAAGCAGGTATTTACTTATGTGACTTCTATTTGAATATGTTTTGTTTCTATTGACAGGGATAGCCACTTGCTAATTGAAATTATAGTAATTTTGTTTGGTAAAATTTTCACCCTCTGGCCTTTCATCTACTGTTGAATTCACCCAGTGATATTTTCTGTATGCAATGTAATCTCTATATATGTAAAGTCTTGCCCATCATGAATTTGCTGTGAAAAATATTCATTTTATCAGGATAGTTCTATATATAGGTGTAGCCAAGCTCTAAATCATGTGACTTTATCATTGCATTTAATTATAGGATATGCCAATTACAAAATCATGTGACTTCTATTTATAGGTAAGGTCAAATACTATATCATGTGACTTCTATTTAAAGCCAAGGGTGAGCCGAGCACTAAATCATGTGATTTCCTCATAGTATTTATAAGATGTGCCAATTAAAACACAATGTGACTTCTATTTATAGGTTAGGTCAAATACTATATCATGTGACTTCTATTTAAAGCCAAGGGTGAGCTGAGCACTAAATCATGTGACTTCTGTTTATAGGTAATAGACTATTTTAGTACTAAAGAAGTAAATCATGTGACTTCTATTTATAGTTTAGGCTAGGTTAGTACTACATATGTAAATCATGTGACTTCTATTTTTAGGGTGAGCCAGGTGAGAGAGGACTCCCAGGTGTCCCAGGTAGGTGGATTTGGTAACATTATATACTTGTAGGTTATAAACAAAACGATACCACTTTTGAAGTGTATGGAACAAAAGCGTAATAAGTCATTAAGTACTGTGTAGTAGTTTAAATTTTGTGGAGCGATGGCCGAATGGTTAAGGTGTCTGACCGGCAATGATGACAAGCACTCCACCTTGGGCTAGAGGCTACCTGGAGCATTCACCAGGTACTGGCTTAAGGTCAATGTTTTTTCTCCGGGTAGTCCAGTTTTCCTCAACCCCAAAACCTGGCTCATACTTAATGACCATAGCTGTTAATAGAACGTAAAACACAAACAGACATTCAGTTCTGTTCTTCGACACAGTGGTTTCAATTAAATTTACCCTATATGCAGCAATAGTTATAAACTATTCACAATTGAGGAAGACATTGACAGCAGAAGAATAAAGTATATTAGAATGAACCTCATGATCATTTCATTTTAAATGTTTGGAAAAACATTTCTCCTATAAGTGATTGGTGTGTTGTCAAACTCTGTAATCCACTTTACAGGGAGTTCAGGACGTGACGGTAATAATGGCCGACCGGGAGTTAGAGGCAGAGATGGTGATGATGGAACAAAAGTAAGGCTCTGCATTAGATTTCATGTGATCACAGGTCAATGCAAAAAGGTCAAAGGCCACACTCGACCACTTTTGAAGCGAGAAGCTTTAGTACACAATATCTCATGAACCCTTCAATAGGTTTTGTTTTATTTACGTCATATTATAATATGTCAAGTTCTACACAATCAGACTTAAGTGGTCGTCAATGAAATGTCAAAGGTAACACTTGAAGTAACTATCTTTGTGCCAATAGTAATTGAGCGGTCCAGGTTATATCTAATGTGAGCCCCAACTCATTTTGTTTCTGTTTGGGTACTGGAGAGGCAGAGAAAAAAAATCTCTGATAATTGTGATGTTTTCATTACCAGGGAGAAAAGGGAGAAGCAGGACGAGAGGGACGAGTAGGACCCCGTGGACCCCCAGGACCGGTGAGCATTGGAGGATATGGGGAGTCCACGTTTGAGGGAGCCAGAGGACCTGCTGGACCACCCGGACCACAGGGCCGACCAGGAATCCCTGGGACTCCAGGGACCAATGGTGGACCAGCCAATTTGTCAGGAGGGTCATCGGTATGTTCAATATCTCGGAATGAATATTTTTGAGGTCCTGGCATTGGAGATGCGGATGCCCTGTAGTAATCAATTAAGTGTCTGGCCATCTGTCTGTCTGTTGCCTGTCCACAGTTTCTTTCCCAGATATTATAAAAGTTTAGACAAATCTGATATATACCCACAGGTTTATAGCAAATCTTGCATGTACCCAGATTCATAACAAATCCAGCCTGTTATTAAATGTTCGTAAATGTAATTTCATGTTACTTTCTTAAGGTGATTATAGTTTAATGACAATAAAGAATTTTAATTTGGAATTTCAATGATTTTTAACATGTTCTAGACAGAAGCTTTGCCTCAAGTTGTAGTTGAGCAGTTTACAGCTTTGAATAACTGGGATTAGGGTCATGTCGTTTAAAGTCAAATTAGTTTAATTTAAATAATGAAATGCAAATGTTTCAACTTGTAAGTTTTCAAAACTATTGAAATTCAAAACTCAAACTACATGCATAGCGATACAGAAGTACCTAATGATTGTTGTTACCAGGAAAATAATTTGTTGTGGGTTTATCTAATCGTAAAATGTATACGTAAAGACAGATTTAGGTCAGTAACTTGCCTGTTTCTTAACTTGTTCACCCCTTTGAATTGGAAGAGTTCAAATGTGTCTTCAGGGGTGAATGAGTTAATTCCTTGATAAAGTTCATAATTTATATAAAAATAATTCGTTTAAGAAAGTGGAAGAACATTTATAATAATAAATTAAATAATGTCTTTATTTTACAGGGAGCTGTTGTATTCAACGCCGCCAGTGAACTAATGACTGTTGCCCATAGCTTACCTCCAGGGACTTTTGTCTACATCAACAACGAGGAGAAAGTTTACATCCGTGTTAATAATGGCTTCAGGTTGATACAGGTACGTACTCTTACCTGACAGTAGGTAGACGTGGCAAACATCTCACTGTGATTGTCACCAATATTGTGGGTCAAATTGATATAAGAAAATAACAGTTTCATGGAGGCAAAGCATTCACTTACACTAGAAGGTTGTATCTACATTTTTCCTGAAGCATTATATCCTTGTCTCACCATAGGGTTGAGTCGAGGGGATTTCCCAATCACGACGGTTGTATGATATTATGTCAACATTGCATTTATGAAAGGGCCATCTTCACCCTTTCAACCCTATATATATATATATGTAACTTACGTAGACTCTACCATGCATTGATCTGGGTGATTCCATTATGGTCTACAGTGGTGAAAGGGTTAATAACTAAGAGAAAAAAAAATCAATCATCCCCTTGGGAGTAAGATCAGAGAAACTCAACCCTCGGGGAGAGATTATTAGTTGCCAAACACTCTGCTAGCCTTATTTTTGTCAATTGAGGAACCTTTACCCTTTGGCTGAGATTCGCCATCTCTCTCTCCCAATCAAGAGCATGAACGATTCTAATAATCTTAAATAGATGATAAGTGAATGAAAAGTCTTGGAACAGTATCATGAAATACAATTTTGGTAACATTAATATTACATCAAATATTTTAGCTCAGCTTCCTAAAGTAAATTAAAGTGTGTTGAATATCTTAGCACTGACATTGGATCGGATATCATAGCATGCATTTCTTCAGATACAAATAAAAAGTTACATTAAATTTAATAAAAATTGATCATATCTTATTAAGATCAAAGAAAAAGGTTAGATTTAAAATTTTATCATATTTGATTAAGATTAAAGAAAAAGGTTAGATTAAAAGGATATTCATATTTTATGAAGATGAAAAAAAAAGATGACTAATATTGAAGAGAATATCTTGTGTAAATTTCTTACATTATTGAAACAGTTATTCATCTACAGATCTCTTGAAACAAAATATGAATAGCTTTATATTGGTGTACACAGCTACAACGACATGAAACACGAGTTTCACCAGTGTTGAATTCGAGTTACAATATGGTTCGGAACGGAGTGTTACATTGCCTGAAATGTGCAGTCCTGTTGGTTTTGCAGATTCATTGTATTACAAATGATTGATTTTAGTTTTATACGTGGACTTTTCCTTTTCCGTTTTCGTTGTAAAGCCATTGCTATATATATTACACTGAGTCCTAGTAAGTAACACAATCAGCTAGGTAATTAAATGTAATAATTAGAAAAACTCCCTGTGTATTCCTATTTTTAAATTTTGAATTTCCATTGATAAATCTTTAATAACAAATATATCGTTAATTTTTTTTTATTTTTTTTATTTTTTTTTGCGTATGTTTGGTGTAAAATTATAACTCTCTCCAGTATAGCTTTATATCAAACTTCCGTCACACCTCCTCAGATAGTTGATTAAGAATCAGATGTTATCAAATTTAGTCTTTATTGAGAAAGTTATATCTGTCTAACTCACATTTTTTTCTTTTTCAAATTGTTGTAACCGTTCACGCAAATCTGATATTAATTTTGATTCTGCATTATACACAAAAGCATTTGCTTTAAGTTTGCAGTCTGTGAGTTAGTTAAATGTTCACAGGCTGAAGTTTCCGATTAAAAGACGTTTTGTGGCATTACTTCATTAACCAAGCTTGAGTAACTAGCATGAAGGTATTCTGTACTCACGCATTATTATATGTGTATATTTAAATGTAATTACATGTTTTCTGGTTTAATAGTTATAGTATACCTTGTATGTACTTGTACATTGATGTAAAGAGTGGTGTGAAAGTCATTTTATTTGCATTTGATTTTCATGGGGGGAAAACATCACCATAATGATATTATTTTTTTAATGTTCACTATTATTCTTAAAATAAAATAAAATAAAATAAAATAAAAAAATGAAATCAGAATAAAAAGATCATTTCATTTTGTTTCTCAGTTTAAAATCTTTAAAATGGTCTTGCCCGCATTTGATACTTGTTGGATTAAGTATGAAAACAGAACCTTTTCAAATGATGCAAAAGAGTCACTTATAATTGTTCCTTGATATGGAATCATTTAAGTTTAGAATTAAATTGATCTTAAGTGTAGCTAGTTTAATTATAAATGTTTATATGGTCTGCAGGAGAGGTTTTAGATATAATATAGCACTGCAATTTGACAGAATAAAGTTAGGCCTTGTACAGACGATCTTGTGTGTATATACTGTGAAGATTGTGCTGTGTTCATGTGAATTTTATTGTATGTGTGAAATCTGTATCTTCACATGTCATGTAGCCTTAATATTATATATAAATGTTATATATTTATTTATACTTTACATCATTCTGCCACTTTTTCTGTTCTACTTACTTCAGAATAATTGTTCTTCTATCAGAATTCCATTGTTCTTGATATCCTGTTAACATTTTGCTCAGCGGTTGTCGATAACTGTTATTTGAATTATTCACCCCTGAAATTTCAGATTGAACTATTCCAACCTTTCAATTGGGTGAGTTCAAATGTATCTTCAGGGGTAAATGAGTTTTTTGCAGTCTATTTCTGTTTTTGTCATACATTTATGGATATTATGCTTCACATCAAGTCATTTTGTATGAAATTAATGTCTCTATATATTGAGTGTAAATTCCTACATGTATAACAAATGAGGACAAAATTCATTCTGAACAGGTGCCTGATTTTGACCAGAGACCATATATATATCGTTGTCACATTTAGTTTAGGCTCCTGTCTGGTATTATCTCCCTTTAGCCTTGCTCTTTACCCAGTTATAAGGTTGATCAGCCTTGTTGTTAGTTTTGGAAACTTGGCGAAATTCATTTGCCAGTTAATTGCAGAGTTTCTTTTCTAATGACAAAACTATCTTTTCACTTTGTTTAAAATAATGAAATTTCATCGTTGTCCAGGTTATATTCCATAGAAATATAGTTACAGTAGTGAATCGACCATTTTTCTGCCCTAATGACCTATCCTATGTTGATGGGCCGTTGATAATAATAATACAGTAGTGAAATAATACTCCTCTTTTACTGCAATTTTGACAAGTTGATGGTCCAGTCCGGTTAATTTAACTTTTTTTTAATGTTTTAACTTTTACCTTAAAATAACAAGTGATAATTTCTTTCTCTGGTTCGGATAGAGCGAGGTGGTGGAGGTGAGTGGTGCAGTTCATACAGACCCTGTTCTCCCCGTCTGTCCACAATGGCATCGACCTTCCTTTGTCTAGGGTCAAACCAATGTGGCACAGGGTTGAAAGAGTCATTACTTTATTTCAATATTTTAATTCTCTCTTCGGCAGGATGCTACCTACTTATCACCCCTTCAGTTCTGCTTGTATTGAATGCTTTCACTTGTTTATGTATTAACCTTTAGGTTCATGTATAATGTGCTGATATTTCAGAGACACAAGCTTGCTTGTCTTCGTCAAAATTCTTCTTTTGTTCACAATCGAAAGCTAATCCTGAATGAAGTTTTACTAGATAAAGCCCTCAATTGTGCAATTGGTTAACTGACATTCACCCCTGAAATTTCAAAATGAACCATTCCAACCTTTGAATTGGAAGAGTTCAAATTTCTCTTCAGGGATAAATGAGTTAAAATTAAGGGCGGGCTTATTAGTGAGCATGGACTGCTAAAACACAGAAATGAATAAGAGACAAACCTTATTGCTGTTGAAATATCGGTGTATCAGTAATGTTGGTTTTAGAGAGGGGTTTTCTGGGCGTCAGGAAACCCTGAAACCAAGAAGTTGTCTTTTAACATTATTTATTTTCCCAATTGGAAACAACCAATTTAAATTGGTCTCATGATCTACCACTGTGTCAGTGAATATTCATGTAAGTCACATGTATTTTGGCTGCGAAATAGTAGTCACATTCCTTTTTAAACATCAGAGCAGTTTAACTGTTACTGCAAGGATTAAGTCTTTGAAAATAGAAATTGGAGAATTGGAGAATTTGTAGATTAAAAAATGGCAGCTTAAGATTTGAAGATATAAGGAACTTTACTTTCAAGAACCGGGGAATTGGTTGGAAGGCATATATATGTGATTTACAATTAGGTGAAATATTCTTTATCCAGAAACATTCTGAAATCCAGAAAGGGTATAATAATTCTGATCAAAGCCAGGGAAAAAGGAGGGATGGGGCTTTTATGAGACAAAATGTTCGGTACATCAACAGTATCATAAGTCATCGTTCCTTTCCCATTTGATTTCTCAGAATAACAGAAAACTATAATAAGGCAAATGTTCCCTCAGACACCCGGTGACCTTATTCAGACACATAGATCCTTTTATACAGGACAAATAAAACAGGAAAAATCAACTGAAATCTAATGGAGTTCCTTAGTAAAATAAATGTGTCTGGCAATATGGTCAGGTTAGGCTTTTATCTGAAACTCTATCTCCCGAATCAGGATAAACGGAAGCTCCATCTCAACATTAAATATCTTAGTTCTTTATAATATATGATAGGTATTATTCGACCTCTGCAAACCCTGTTTTAGCAAACAATTCAGATCAATAGGATTGTATTCATGTTTCTCTGCTAAGCTTTGTCACATAAGAAGAAAGTCTTTTTATGTTATCTTTTACCAATTGCTTCTAGAAATGGGGCTGCCAAAAATTCTGTAAAAGAAATAATAATTAAAACATTTGGTTTATGCTTAAGGATTTGTAAAAAGAAGTATGTATTATTTCATTCACCCCTTAAGACACATTTGAACTCTTCCAATTCAAAGGTTGGAATAGTTCATTATGAAATTTCAGGGTGAACAAGTTAATTCCAAATTTGGTTGGACAGTTGGTTGTCAGGATCCGTATATTTTCCGTTTTGGTGATGGGAAGGAGGTTGTCATGTGGTTCAGGTCTCACAATTCATTAACATCTCAAAGCACAAGGTGTTGTCATATCTGCACCATCGGTGGGGGGAAATTCACACGTTAATGTCAACTAATTTCAGTCTCGACCAAAAGTTTATAATCTGTAAAACTTCTCTCCTACTTGACATTTTTCTGAAGATTGCTTTTCAAAATTAATTTGGGTTTCAATAAATATATACAATAAAATTTAATAAAAAATACCATGCTTATTGCCAATATCAATTTGTCCTCATACAAGAAACTCTCAAATGAACGATAAAAGTCTAAAAAATAACTATGACTAGGTATACCATACTTTGAATATGAAGGTCCCCTGGTGTTTGCTTTACTTATTTTTACAGTAATTGAATTGCATATCAGGATATTTTCTTTTAAATCGTACATCAATTTCAATTGGTTTTAATAAACACGATGATGTACAATTTCATATTGTCAAGTTTCATTTCGTGTTGATAGCTTTCTGTTTTCTATATTTGTTGATGACTTACGTTTTGAGTTTACAGTTTCATCACCAGCAGTGTGTAGATTAGTTTTAGGATCTGCTATACCCACTTTTGCAGCAGCACTGTCCCCTTGAACACAACTTCTTTTTTTGTTTGTTTATCATTTGGCTTCGCTACATTGTTAGATTGCACTAAGATCGTGATGCACATGGACGTCTAAATATGCTTGAGCCTCGCTTTTTCTTCTGTTTCCATGTCTGCGTCTCTTTCTTGATTTGGGAATGTTTTAAGTTTGAGGAGGTTGAGTCTGTAGTGTCTGCTTCACTACTCAAAGATTTAAAGTTCACCGATAAACTCTTATTAGATTTCACTTAATTTGGATGCCAAACCTCTTTGTTGGACAATTATATAAAGTATGCAGGAACAATTTTACCTTTAAGGTAGACAGTTTCAACACTACATGTATATCTCCAATGAAGAAGAGTTGCAATTTATTGAGCATTCTTCTGACTTTTAAGTTGCTATGTTAACTAAAGTTGTCTTTAAAAAAAGTAAAAGGGAAATTATGCAAAAAAAAATTATCTTTTTTTTTTTTATCAAAATACATGTAGTTCTTTTTTTTAATTTCTTGAACTTAGCATATTAATAACTTATGTTTTTTGTTAAATTTTTAATGTTTTATCAGTCGCAAAATACATTGTCAAGCAAACTACAGAAGTATAGATCTTTCTCATTTTATTAAAGATTGTGTGTCATTAAAAATGTACAAATTATGTCGAGTTTCAAAACATATCAAAATCCACACTCCACTTTTTTTTTATATCTATATACGTATATGAGAAAGAGAAATACCAAATAAATGACTTGTGTAAGTTAAACTAAAGAGGTTAAATGACTGTAACAGATCTTGTGCATATCTCATTGTAAAAGAATTGTCACATAACTGGACTTAAGCAAGTCTAACTAGAAAAGGAATAACCATGTCATCACTGGAACATAATTTACCACATATCAAACCCTGTGCATGTCTAACAAGAAAGGAAATTAAAGCATAACTGGACTTGTGTAAGTCTAATTATAAAAATAATCAGCCTCAAAATAATTAATGACTTGAATAAGTATAAGTAGAAAAAGCATTACCACAGAACAGGACTTGTGTAAGTCTAACCAAAAAATACATTACCACAGAAACAGGACTTGCGTAAGTCTAACTAAAAAATACATTACCACAGAACAGGACTTGTGTAAGTCTAACTGGAAAATTAATTGCAATAAACAGGATAGGTTGATGTCTAAAAGTAACATGAACACAATTTGATATATAAATATGAGACATAATTAGTAGGTTCATTCCACACGTTACTAACGAGGTTGCCATGCTGCATGTCACACCGATATTATGAATTGAAGGGAGACAACCTAGTTACGGAATTGAATGCGTTCATAGGACGACTTAATCATTGGGAAGGTTTTATTTATTTGCACAACAGCACCATTACAGAGTTACGTAAGCAAACTGGTATTATTTGTTGAATTATAATTTTGTTCAATTAAATGTAAAATAACGATTCAGTTCCTTCCATGAAAATACACCAGTTTAACCTCATTTTGTTGAAGTAACATGTAATAGTTTTGTTTTCGATGATTTATTTATATGTTTACCTAATACGAGAGCATAAAATGTTCATTATACCAAAAGTGATGAAAAAAATGTGTCAATATCGAAGATAGAAATGCGAAAGATTCTGAGATTATCTAACAAAACATTATTTCAGAACATTATTGATGAGACACAATTATATAATTTATCACCAGCTACCAACATCCTGCCTAATCAATACAAACACGTTCTAGGTAGTCTAGTTCTTGATTAACTCATTCACCCCTGAAGACACATTTGAACTCTCCCAATTCAAAGGAATGGAATAGTTCATTATGATATTTCAGGGGTGAATGAGTTAACTTTAAGTCTTACGACTTATCAGTGTCGTCGTGTCATCTTTATAGGTTCCATTAAAAAATTTGATAATTTATCTGTCACAAATTTCATATTTATTTTTCAAAGTTTTTATCAATATGATTTGGCTATAAACCATTTGGTTAACCTTACACCAGTAATTAGAAATATGCTCATTTTTAATTTCATATTAACAGAAACCTTTTTTTAAAAAGAGTGTATCTAACAATTAGGATTAATACAAATGAAGTAAAAAAAACACCAAAAAAAACAGTATTTAAATTGGCATATTACACTGAAACAATTAGTTAACTCATTAACCTCTGAAATTTCATAATGAACTATTCCAACCTTTGAATTGGAAGAGTTGAAATGGGTTTCAGGGTCGAATGAGTTAAGATAAATGAGTAGAAGAAATTTGTTTTATGTGTTGATTTTTTTCCTTTACAGTTGGGACAGTTCCTGCCCTTACCGACAGCAACCACAGCTGTAAGTATTAATTGTGGCGTCCTCCCCTCGTGAACACTACGATATTAGCTCTAGTCCCAGATACAAGTTTCATTGTTCTTGTCAAAAGTGTTTTAAAATTGTAGGTACATGTAAGACCTAGTAAATGATCAAAGCCTGAATGTATTATATGTACAAACATATTGAAATTATTGACATATTTATAAATACATTTAAAAGATAGTAACTTTAAAATCATGATCTTCTGAAGACAATGATCACAAAAATATTTCTTAATTAAAAAATACTTTTAAAAAAGAGAAAGATTGCTAAAATATTTCCATTATAAATTTGCTGGAACCAATAATTATGCAGTACAGCATTTATTTGTAATGTTTTGATACATTCATGGCCAGATATATTCAAAATAAAACTTTCTAAAATTTGTTGTGAACAAATTTGAACCCCCCAGAAATTTCTTTAGGAAAAAAAATAATTGCTGAAGTATCAAAATATTTGTGTTTCGTAATTTTGTTCTCCAAAATGTCTGGAGTTTCATGGCCTTAAAGCATTAATTAAGAATTCAAGTTTTTTGGTTAAATTAAGTTTACCTGGTTAGTATTCTCCGTAACTGTAGTAAAATTTGTGTTAAGATAGGGCGGTAGATTAGGCTGACTCAGGCTATAAACAATAGTGGTCTGTATTAGATACATTTAATGATTTTAAATTCGTAAATGGAGGACACGTTTATTCGGCTGTTCAGACGAAATCTCCACTTTACCAATTGATAAAAAAACCGATCAAATAAAAGTGGTTAAATATCAATGTTGTATTTCTGCTTTCTAATAAAAACTCACCTTTTTATTGAAATTAGAAAAATAAATTAATTTTGGTAGAATACTAAATATGTATTAGTATGCACAATAACATAGTAAACAATGTATCAGATGTTCGTTAGTACTCATGTTTAACTTTTGGCCCCACAGTTTTCTTTTCTGAATCATTCACATTTAGTCGTTTTAGTGAATTAATGGTAAATTTTATTCATTTCATCAACGATCTCTGTCATAATACTAATTGGTTGCTATTAGTTTCACTGATCTATAAACCTAAGACAATTAAATAAGACCCTAATTTCTGGTATGTGTGGCATGTTGATGAAGAGGTAGGAATTAGAGGATGTTCAGATCTTAGAAAATGCTTGAGTAAGAGAAATGGGAGAGTTAGTATTAGTGAAACACAGTATTAAGGTTGAGATGTGTCATATCGCCTCAAAAATCCATAATTTTAGAGTTTTTCAAATTCTTCCACAGGCTCTCCATTATTATGGCCTAAAAATTCATTCTTATCATTATATGAATTAAAATCTTTAATATTTGGATTTTGAGACATTTACCTGTTAACGGTTTGTGAAATCGTTTCACAAGAAATTCATTAATTGAAGTTTTTGCATAGCAAAGCATTATTTGACTGAAATTAAAGAGACTTCACTTAAATTAATATTTGTTCTTTAATCTGATGATGCTTTCCTTTGTTATAACTGCAGGTAAGGATCAAAGGGTTTTGAAACTGGCTATTTTTTTCTATTGATCGTACATTTGAACTATGATTTAAAAATCAGCCGGCCTGTGATACTGGTACTGATCTTTCATTCATTGCCTTATTGATCATATGTTCGTCCATGAAACTCTGTGTTTTGATGGCAGTGTTCCTCTTAACACTGTGTATGACGTCATCCGATTGCACAAATTCTAAGATTTTTTCTCTCTTACCCGTCATTATAGGCACCCACCAGCGCTCCGGTAATTCATCTTTTCTTTACCTCATCAGCACAATCTTACCTGTTCTCACCTGTCTTTACTGTGTTGTTTACTTTACGAGGAAATTAGCACAATGCCTGCTGTGCGATTCCCCATCTTTCTGTTAGAATTTTCCAATGTTGTGATTTTAACTCATTCACCCCTGGAGACACATTTGAACTCTTCCAACTCAAAGGTTGGAATAGTTCATTATGAAATTTCAGGGGTGAATGAGTTTATCAAGTTAGAATATTTTATTTATAATTGTTACCTTTGTTGATTTGTTTTGTCAGTTTTTCTCTTAAAATAATAATAATAATAAAAAAGGGCAGAATTTGTTATATACCTAATTGAGATAACATGTGCTCTGAATGATAGAAAAAACCCATCTCATTGTTTGTCAACCTTTTATCTATAGTTTAAGCTAACTAACATTCTTAATTCTTACTTTTCATTTTGTGATTACTGTTAGCGATTGTCCAGGAGTGGACAAGTTCTTGGGATCAAAAGTCCTACATGTACAATAATTATATGTCAGAAAATTTAATCAACTTGAATTTTTGAAAAATCTTATTTCACTGAAATGTCACAATGAAATTTTGTCTTTTGAATTTAAAAGTTTGATGGATTTCTTTTTGGAAATATTTATATATGTATCCGAAAGTATACTTTTATTCTTCTGTCATTTCTACAATCATATATTGTGTTTTACTTCTCTTGACCTGCACTTGTTTTTGAAATCAAGTAAAAACAATTGCAAAATTGTGTTCTCACGAATTTTCTGACATTAACAATTCTTGTTGAAATTTCCTTTTCTGATTACTAATTGTGAGGAATGAGAAATAGAATCTTTGACTTGACATTGTGAGGTATTGAATTGAAATATGTTTCATTTCTCTACCTATTCCTTTAGGCACCATTCCGAATCAGGGTAACATTTCTTTGTTTTACGTAATACTGTCTCATCACAAAACATATAACTTGTGGCACCTGTCATTCACATAATCGTTGCCTTGGATACTGGAGCTTAAGACACGCCCATTTATAATCCTGTGCATTTGCGAATTCATTTCAAATATTTCTAAACTATCCTGTACTCTTGCTGTCTACAGAGACTTGTGGCGTTGTGTATTTCTTATAATCCATTAAAACAAGATATTTACAAGTTCTGATCTGCTGCTTACAACACTTTCTTTTAAATAAAATAAAACCATCATGGAATGTGTTGCTTTAGGTATATAAATTATGAGTTTATACATGACATTTTTACCTTGCTTTGAGAAATCAGTTCAATGATAAACTTTTTTGACTTATTCGTGAAGCCGATAGTAAATCTTTGAAATTTATATCTAATTCTAGAGATATATGTTTCCACTGCACTAAGATGTAGCATTATCATTACGGTGACCTGCAATATAGATAATTCGGCAAATCAGATTCCGAGGATCTTTAAGAAAGACTTTGCTATACAGGCTAAAATTTACAGCTTCAAAAGATACTGTAGAATAGCTTCATACAGTCTTGTAGTGAGTTTATGCTATCTACTGTAATTGGAAGAAAGCAAATATGTAAAAAAGAGAAAAACAATTTTGAACAAATTAAGATCATTCAACATTACTGCATGCTGGGGATTTTTTTGCTGCACATTAATTTTCATATTTTTTTTGTCCTCCATAATCCGGGCAAATTTATCTTTACAGCGAATATAAATAAACAACATAATATACATAGAAATTCAATGTGAAATGTGGAAATTAACACTTGGCAAAATTGGTTTCATGGGCAAAGAGCAAAAGTTTGACTGGGCGAAAACTGCCCAGTACACATGAATGACCTTCAAACTAACAGGCTAGATCTTGAAGCAGGTTCACAGACAAATAATACCGTAATTGTTGTGTCGATCTGTCTTTTTGTTCTGTCTTTACGTTGTCACGTGCCTACAGTAAGCTTGTGCACCTTCGGTTGGAATGATCGATATTGTCAATTTAACCTTTACTGTACTGTTAACCGTTTTTAGAGTGACGGATATTGTCTATAAGCAAGTTCTTTCAGCTACCTGTAAAGTTACATTACCATTTATTTGAGTTATAACACCGCATATGATTGGTCAGTTAAAATTATTTGCGATGGTATATAACCACAATGTACCGTCATTGCATACAAAGCCTAGATAGTGATTGTTCATGATGTCAATGACCCTGACTGGTCTTGAAATTGATTATTTATGACGTCATGAACAATTACGTGACCCCATAATGTCAATATAATTCTGCCTCACATTGAATATTCCTGATTCCACAAGTCCATGGCAGAGTGAACCAGGTTCTGAAGCATTAGTGCTTCAAGTGATGGAAACAGAGATGATATATCGAGATAATACTGTTGCAAATCTTAAAATAAGGAAGTAATCCCCTCATAATATGT
The DNA here is from genome assembly GCF_002113885.1 of Mizuhopecten yessoensis. Taxonomy (NCBI): domain Eukaryota; kingdom Metazoa; phylum Mollusca; class Bivalvia; order Pectinida; family Pectinidae; genus Mizuhopecten; species Mizuhopecten yessoensis. Next base: position 886,245 of record NW_018405596.1, read on the forward strand.
TTTATAATCTACTGTACATGTTACAGGAAGTTTTGATGGGTTTAATAATGAGGTCTTTTCCTTGGGTCCATATTTACAGATATAATGACAATATACATCTGTACCTAATTCCTGTGCTATAATGATTTGGCAGCTGAGGCAAAGCAGAAGGTTAAAATGTATTATTTGCTTATGAATTTAAACAGGGTTGCAGCCTATAAAATATTTATATCTGAGCACATCTGAATGCATAGCTTTGTGTGTTGGTATATTTATAATGTCTTTATTACATGTTAAAAGAAAGGTTTATTTATAGGCACAAATAAAAGCAAAAATTTCAGTAAAATTTGTGCAGGCTGCAAAATTTAAACTGTCTAAGATTATACCTTAACTCATTCACCCTGATATTTTATAATGAACTTATTCCAACTTTTGAATTGGAAGAAGAGTTCAAATGTGTCTTTAGGGGTGAATGAGTTAAACAACTACAGAAATTACATGGTGGGTGGGGGGACAAACATGGTTTTGTTAATTTTTAATTAGACAAAGTTTTATTCATATTAACTCCTTCACCCCTGAAGACCCATTTGAACTCTTCCAATTCAAAGGTTAGAATAGTTCATTATGAAATTCCAGGGGTGAATGAGTTAACAAGGTTGTTTGGATTAAACGAAAGAAAAATTCTCATAAGATAAATTGTTGAGTTCCATTGTCAATTTAACATCAAAATGATAAAGATTTTAAATCTACAGTAACAATGTCTCGTATTTTAATCAATAAACACATTTTGTACTTTGTATAATGGCAGTTAGCTCAGCTATGAGTCAACAGTTAGATGAATTGGAAAATTTGTTCATAACCAAATTGTTTTGATGTATATAAAAACCTGTGACATTACAGTATATCAAGTGTACATAATGTAATTGTTTTTACTTAGCATACTTACTTTGAATTAATTTTTATAAATTCCTTTATCGTTTCAAAAAGTCTATCTTAAGATTTTAAATTAAGTGTTTAATTAAACATGGTCCTGCGGGAAAGCAGATTGCATGAATAGGCATTATAATTATCCTCACTGCAATGCACACAATTTGTAGTTTGGTGAGCACTAGAATAAGGATATTGATATTTTACTAGTATTCTTCATCACACCTTGGTGGAGGCGACTTACCCAAAATTTATTTAATAAAAACATACTTGCCAGCTATCGCTATTGTGGAGCGAGTCTCCCTATTTTGGACCTTTTGATTGTTATTTCAGACCAGTGAATTTGCTAAAATATTCCTATATTCCACGATCTAAAGATTTCATCTGAACGAGCAACTGAAAATATGGCATTTTTGAAGTGTTGCTTTTTTCCCTAGGGGTATATTCAAGCATTTTATCTATGATTTTAATTGTGAGCAAGGAGAAACCCCTTCCACTATTGTTGGAAATTTCAAAAAAGTGGCAAGTATGTCAGTCAAATATGTACGATCCGTTCTTTTTAACATTCACCCCTGAAGTTTTGTAATGAGGGGTGAATGTGTCAAATAAGTAACCTGTAAATGTAGCCCAAATGGTGATCCAGTAGTCCTGAGTATTTGGAATGTTGCTGTATTGAAGAAGTATCACAGTTTAATTAACCCATTCACCCCTGAGGACACATTTGAACCCTTCCAATTCAAAGGTTGGAATAGTTCATTATGACATTTCAGGGGTGAATGAGTTAACATTAAGTCTTACGACTTATCAGTGTCGTCGTGTCGTTGATACACACTTTCACAGTACTGTGATATGTGGTATTTGGGTAATTTTTATGCCCCCTGATATTTTATTTGGGTTATATTGTGTTTCCCACGTACAATATGTACTTCGTGTCTTGTCTTGCCTTGCGACATCCCATGGATCCCGTCCAAATTCGATATACTTCAGAAGAGTTTGTCATTAAGAAACCAAAGGCCAAGGTCACCATTTCTATTAATAGAAATCATAAATTAGAGAGTCCGGATTTTTCTGGAGCAAGCTTAAAAGTCTGCCCATTATAATGTAAATTGGACATGGCTTGCAAAATTTTGTGAAATAATCATGTTGTCTTGAATCCCAAAAAGTGGTTCGGCAAGAATGTATAGATAAATGAGACTGCAAATACAGAGATTTATGGTAGAGCTGATGACATGGTTTCTTAAATGGTGGAATAATCTGGTCCTCTATCCCTCATCTGGATACCCCACAGTATACAGGTTATTGCGTAAAATGTAGTCATACATCTAATCACAGCAGGCGAACGGAGCAGGTAGTTCTTTCAATAAACTACAAGAACTACATGCTCCTTTGCCTGTTGTCATGGAATCTATGATTATGATACAGTAGATGTAGAATGTACTCAGTCGGTTTATATCTGTTGTATTTATTGAACATTGGTTTATCAATCGACACATAAATCGCACGCTATTACTATATCTGTTTTAAACATTTTACTGCACCTGTTATCTGTTCGTTAATGATGGCTTCACAATTGTTATTCACTTTATTTTTGAGAAATGTTGGTTTGTTTTCATTTCATTCAGTAGCTGAGAACTAAAAGCTGTGATATTTTAATTTCATATTTTATAGCACCGGTGACATAAATTTCAAAAGTTATTTTTAAGATATATTTTTTTGCTTTCTATCTCGTATTTTTGCATCCACCTTGATATCGAGATGTGTAAGTTTTGTCAAAATTATGATTTGGAATTAATAAGTTTGATTAAGTTTTGATATTAATTGAATACATTACTTAAGGTATTGATGAGTACAATCTATTTTTCAGCCCAAGACCACCGAGGCACCATACTTACCTCCCTCCGACTCGGGCAGACTCATCAATGACAGGGGTGCCAAGAGGGTGAGTGTACTGTTGGGGATTTTGGGAGAATAAATTGATGAATTAATTTTACAAATGTTATTCAGAGCTTGGTATGGTTTCGAGGACACTAACGTTTTTAGCTCTCTTGCCAAATTTTTGAATAAACTTTAAAATCGGATGGCTTCTCAATTTTTCTCATTATTCGTGTTGCAGCTATACCTGTTTGCTCTAAATAAGCCTTATGCTGGAAACATTCGAGGAATCCGTGGGGCTGACTACGAATGTTACAAAGAGTCCAGAGAAGCTGGCATTTCCATTGGAAGGAAGACATTCCGGGCGCTATTGTCCAGCTCCACTCAAGATTTTAGATCAATCGTACCATTAGCGAGGGACCAATTGATACCTATTGTCAATAAGCGTGTAAGTGAGGCACCTCCAAAATACATACTTCCTTACTGTGACATCTTTGATGTTAAGGGTGTGTGCTACCTAACTGTCACAATCACCTAGCTCCTTTAAAAACAATTTTTTTTTAAATATTTTATGACAGGTGTTTTTGGTTAATTCAATTTAACTGATGTCACATGGTACATTTAAAAAGTATACAAAACATAGACATTGAATTGAAATGCTCAGGAAATCCACTATCTGTAACTTGAATGTTATACAGGGGAGATAACTCCAACACAAATCACAGGTTAGCTTGTAAGGGAGATAACTAACACAAATCACCGGTTAGTTTGTTAGGGAGATAACTCTAACACAAATCATCGATTAGTTTGCAAGGGAGATTACTCTGACACAAATCACAGGTTAGCTTGTAAGGGAGATAACTAACACAAATCACCAGTTAGTTTGTAAGGGAGATAACTCTAACACAAATCACAGGTTAGTTTTGTAAGGGCGATAACTCTATCACAAATCATAGGTTAGTTTGTAAGGGAGATAACTCAAACACAAATCACAGGTAGCAGTGTACAGTAGAAATGGCTTGACCCTAAAAATAAAGGGCATTCCTCACATAAACTTGGATAGTGAATTCAACCTGCACAACACACCTACATATATATACATATTTATAAACTGCATTTTGATTTCATTTTGTTTAGAAGACTGAATTTCTTTTCAAAAACTGTTTTCCCCAGATTTGGGACTTGTGAAAACCATGGTAACCACATCAAAAAACACCAAAATATGCAAAAAATCATGATTTTTAACCAAAAATTTGACTCCCGCAAGTAGTTTTCTTAAAACTTGTCTGAAATAAAATTTCGCCTGCTCGGTAACAGCAATACTCACGTTTTAGCATAGGTCATTCCGGTAGCTCACGTTTTAGCATAGGTCATTCCGGTAGATTTTTCACAATATTTACACATGTGCTGTGTACAAAAATAGACTACATGAAAACCTAGCTTTTGTTGTGTAGACACAGATTTGTAAATGCCCAAAACTGTAGTCTAGAACCAAATTGGATTTTTTTTTTTTAAATTACGAAGCCCACAAAGTCCACATGTATATGCAAATTTTAGTGCATTTTTTTTTTAAAATTTGATACATGTTATTTTACAGGGGTTATTAATTGTATAAAAATATGACCCATGGCCATTGTACGCTACTGTACACTGCTACCATAGGTTAGTTTGTAGGGGAGATAACTCTAACACAAATCACTGGTTAGTTTGTAAGGGAAATAGCTCTAACACAAATCACATGTTAGCTTGTATGGGAGATAGCTCTAACATAAATCACAGGTTAGTTTGTATGGGAGATAGCTCTAACATAAATCACAGGTTAGTTTGTATGGGAGATAGCTCTAACATAAATCACATGTTAGCTTGTATGGGAGATAGCTCTAACATAAATCACAGGTTAGCTTGTATGGGAGATAGCTCTAACATAAATCACAGGTTAGTTTGTATGGGAGATAGCTCTAACATAAATCACAGGTTAGCTTGTATGGGAGATAGCTCTAACATAAATCACAGGTTAGCTTGTATGGGAGATAGCTCTAACATAAATCACAGGTTAGCTTGTATGGGAGATAGCTCTAACATAAATCACAGGTTAGCTTGTATGGGAGATAGCTCTAACATAAATCACAGGTTAGCTTGTATGGGAGATAGCTCTAACACAAATCACAGGTTAGCTTGTAAGGTAGATAGCTCTAACACAAATCACAGGTTAGCTGTATTGGAGATAGCTCTTACACAAATCACAGGTTAGCTTGTATCGGAGATAGCTCTAACACAAATCACAGGTTAGCTTGTATGGGAGATAGCTCTTACACAAATCACAGGATAGCTTGTAAGGGAGATAGCTCTAACACAAATCACAGGTTAGCTTGTATTGGAGATAGCTCTAACACAAATCACAGGGTAGCTGTATTGGAGATAGCTCTTACACAAATCACAGTATAGCTTGTAAGGGAGATAGCTCTAAAACAAATCACAGGTTAGCTTGTATGGGATATAGCTCTTACACAAATCACAGGATAGCTTGTAAGGGAGATAGCTCTAACACAAATCACTGGTTAGATTGTATGGGAGATAGCTCTAACATAAATCACAGGTTAGTTTGTATGGGAGATAGCTCTTACACAAATCACAGTATAGCTTGTAAGGGAGATAGCTCTAAAACAAATCACAGGTTAGCTTGTAAGGGAGATAGCTCTAACACAAATCACAGGTTAATTTGTATTGGAGATAGCTCTAACACAAATCACAGGTTAGCTTGTATTGGAGATAGCTCTTACACAAATCACAGGTTAGCTTGTATGGGAGATAGCTCTAACACAAATCACAGGTTAGTTTGTAAGGGAGATAGCTCTAACACAAATCACAGGTTAGTTTGTATGGGAGATAGCTCTAACACAAATCACAGGTTAGATTGTATTGGTTAGTGAAAAAATGGGGTTATAGATAGGTAGTTATATTTATAAGGTCAGTAAAGCATCGGAAATTACATCTAGTACCTACCGTAAATAATTATTTTATTCGAAATATTACTTGTAAAAGTTACTTATACAGATTTCCTTTTATTTTATAAGCAATTAGTTAATAATTATTCCTTGCAATGTTTTAGTAGTTTTATCACAAAAATTATGTTGGTACATGTTTTCACAAAAGAAAAGAATACAACTCTCATATTATTTTATACTCTTCCAGGACGAAATACTGTTTGATTCATGGGAACAAATGTTAAATGGCAATGGTGGAACCTTCAACACTTCGACTCCTATCTACTCGTTTGACGGTCACAATGTTCGGACCAGTAGTCGATGGTATGAACCTAAAATTGTGTTTCTGATTACAAAACATTTCCAGGTTGTGCAGTCAACATTTGAAACATAAGAAAACAATGAAAATAAATGACAAAATATTATAAGCAATTTGTAAGGATTGTTATTTGTTAAAAATGAAAGATTTAAAATATATGGAATAACAAGTTTTCAATTTAACGAAGGAAAAATTGTAGATGAAAGTATCTTCAGAAATATTCATCAATTTGGAAACATTTGATATCAAATTTTTACTTTATACACAAACAATGTACGTATTAAACGTGTCGCAATGTTTCTAGAGTCATAGCTTGACAAAGAGACCAGTCAGTCTTGAAACATTGCGACACATTTCATACGTACATCGTTTGTGTATAAAGTAAAACTCTGATACCATAGATGAAAAATTCAATATTCCTATTTAAATATAGGATTTGTGTATACCTATTTTGAGAACATTCGTTTGATATCTTTTTTCGATTGATTTTTTTCAACAGGAAACAGAAATACGTTTGGCATGGATCCGATCGTCAAGGTCGAATGAGTAGCAAGTTGACTTGTCAAGGCTGGCATTCGGGATTCAGGATGTCCGAAGGCTTGGCATCTAACTTGCTGGAAGGCAAGATGGTGGAAACAAACAAATTTTCTTGTAACAACGAGTTTGTTGTACTTTGTATCCAAAATACAAGCGAAAGAATGAGGAAGAGGAGGAGGAAGTAAGGATGCTTCGCACGCAAATCATCTGTTCAGCTTTTTATTCCTACCTAGCTGGAGGGAACATGGAACATATACCTTAATACTAGACCGGAATGGTGGAGTTTTCTCACGGTTTAGTTAAAAGTTACAGTGTATCCCCCCCATTGTTATTTCCAACTCATGAATATGCAAATTTTGATATGTCAAAGAAAAATTGCATAGAAATGCAAATTTGTAAAAGTAATTATGTAAATATATGCAAATTAGACAAAATGTTTGCAAAAATGAATTTGCATATGTCTGTGAGAGATTGGCCCTGGAATAAATGAACACATGTATTTGGGAACAAGCAGGATGACCTGTTGATGCAATTTCTGGTGGATCCTAACTGTTACTGTTGCTAATTGTGACAAATTAAGCCTGTGACTGTGATATTTTTAAAGATGAATATATTTATTGTGCCTTGATTTGTGTGAAGATCCGAGAGTCTCTTCTGCATTGACTCCGTGTCAGATGGCATCGGTGCTGATACTGCAACTCCATGTCAGATGGCATCGGTGATGATACTGCAGAGGTGCCTCCCCAACCCTCATAATATGAGGGCCAGAAGTTTGCTTTTGAGACGGCCCCCTTCAGTTATCTTTTGAGATTGGCTCCCAAGTTCCTCTAATTGCATAGATGAAAGTGTCCTTTCGACAAGGCCAATTTGAGGGGTGATATCACAAGAGAAGATACGAGGATGAATTGATGCAACGCAGTAGGGTGAAATCCTAATAGAGATTGTGAAAAATAGTAACACCAACAATTCTGTGTGTCATTTAGGATACACTCCATAGTGACTGTCCTGAGACGAGTCATAGTTATACCATATATGGAATTACCAATGAAAATTATGCAAAAACTTCATATTTAGACATTATAGTATTCTTTTGATCTGCTGAGTGCTTTTGATTGTCCATGTAGTGTATATTGTAACAGCACAAACCATTTTACATTGGAGCATTTCGTATTAATATAGCTTTATATTTGCTGAAGAGGAAAAACTTATGCGACCAAAAATTCCATCTTTTTTTTTAATTATTTAAAAAAGAAAAAAAAAATCACCTTTCTTTTTTTAATGCATTTTTGTTTTGCTCATTCAGACAAACAATTTTGTTTTAAATGTCAGCTGCATGAAATGTTAGTACCCAACAAAAAACCAAAAATATGTGTAGATGATTTGTGTTGTTCACCTATATTTGTACAAGTTTATCATTTGCCATAAATGTTCCACGACTTTATTTACCTAGTATGATATGCCATAAGTATCTATTGGTTCAGTATTTTTCAAATTACTATTTCACCAAATCTGTCAACAATAACATCGCTTACCTATATCTTTACATCTTGCTCGTTGATGAAGTATTTTTTGCTGACCCTACTTAGATCTAGAGGTGTCGGCCTCTAACAAGTCTACAGGGTGAGAATCCCCTCGGAGCATATTTCCAGGGAGGGAGGTTTTGCGTGATGAATTTCTTGCAGCATTTTTTGCTTGTAACATACAGCATATTAAAGTGATTTTATTGAAGACAGATCTGATTGAATTAATGACTGTAATATAGTCTGTAATCGTTAATATTGACAGAGGAAGGTTTCAAGATGAAGATGAGTCTTTCGTTGAAGAGTAAAATTTGAGGAAATTTCATTGAAACTTAATCAAAATTTGCTCTAGTCATATAGTGACAGCCTGAACCCAGTTAAATCTTCCGATAAAATTTCAATAAAATGATTTTTTTTTATGTGGATTGAATTATTTTTTTATCAGTGACAATGGTATTCGTATTGGTTAAACAGTTCCAATATCGCGGAACATTTTTATGCGAGTTTCTGAACAAGAACGCCAACATAATGGTGACATGTCATCTTTAGAAATAGCCTAAATCTCCTTAAACCTTTCAACCCTCGGTAACTTTAATGGAATCTACCTTGTATTTATTGGGATGAGTCCAATATGGTCTACAGTGGTGAAAGGGTTAAACAAGCAGATCTCTCCTTTCTGAAGTATGCATCACCAGCGCATACAAGTATTATACAGCATAATATATAATGTTGTTTGTTTTCTTTCACTAATTACATAGTGTTATGTCCACCTGTATTAAATCATAATGTTGATGTAAAATCTGCTTTCATTTTTGAATGTTTTATATCACTTTTTGCTTACAATAGTATCACATTTATTTTCCTCTGAAAAATGACAAGCATGCATTGTAACCAAAATATGGTAAATATTTTTGCATTTTTTTTTTTTTTTAAATATTTGCCATTAGTTTATATCCATAATTCTATAAAAGGAATAAAAATGAATGTATGAAATAAGAGTTTGATAATCTGATATTTGTGTTCAGTAACGGAAGATTTTGTTTTATAACGTTGTTTTACTCTTCCATTCCTTTTTGTAATTTTACCTGTAAAAACTTTTATTAAAATATTTCAGAAAAAGTGAGAATTAGATATGCCCTTCCTGTTCCCGTTGGATGGACATCACTGGAAATTGAGTGTTTAAATTGTGAAATTAACTCATAAAAAATAGTTTTTATCTTGCAGTGTTGCTAGCTTAAAAATTGGAATACATGTAGTTATGTGGAAAACTGCTCATAAGATTAAGCAGAGTTTAAAGAACTAGATGAATTATTTCTCATGTCGAGTGTCTACATTTTGCTTTAACCCTTTCACCCCTATGTAACTTAAGTGGACTCTACCATGCATTGATATGGATGAGTCCATTATAGTCTACAGTGGTGAAAGGGTTAAATAAGCAATATTGTAACAGAAAGTTCATATCAGAGTGCTGATAGGTATATTTTACTATAATAGGTCTGCCATGTCTCATATGGAAAAGCCAAATTGTGTCAATTTTTTTTTTATTAATTAATATTAAAATCATTTATGTGGATTTGAGATTTCATTAACGGAACATGTTTTCTAATGTAAAAATACTTAATCTAAGAATATTTCTTTTACTCTGGAATTTTTCTTATAGAAAAAGTTGGAGGAGCCTAATTCTTTATCCTTTCACCCCTATATAACTTTAGTAGACTCTACCATACATTCGTCTGGGTGAGTCCATTATGGTCTACAGTGGTGAAAGGGCTAAGCTAGTGTATGCAATCTTATTAGGAATAAAAGATAATATATATATTGAACCCATTGCGATTAAGTTGAACTGTAGGACAGGACACTGTTCTTTTCATTACATATAAACACCTATAATTTTTACTAAGATAGCGATTTCAAGCAAATACTGTATATCTACCGTTTTTCCTTTAAACAAAAGATTATCATCGATCTCTTTTAAAACGTCTTCATTGATGCTTTAACCCTTTCACCCCTAGGTAACTAGAGTAGACTCTATCATACATTCATCTGGATGAGTCCATGATGGTCTACAGTACTGGTGAAAGGGTTAAGAAACTTTACTCTTTATTAAAGTAATTGTTTAATTGCTGTCTATATGCATGTCATTTTTGCTTATAAATGTATGAATTGATATGGCCAGTTATGTGTCAAATATTTACTGATGTCACTTGTACAGTGGAACCCGCCTTAACTGACTGATTATTCTAGTAATATGCCTGAAAAGTCACACAAAAAAATGAAAAAGGAGATTCCTAGTCACCCCTTTGTAGTCGTGATTATCAAAAGTCTGCATAATCATAATCCAGATTGCCAAAATCTAGATTATCATCGACACTTAGATGGACGCTCAAACCCAGCCCGGGATGATTTAGTCAAAATTTTGATTGTTAATCTTATAAAACTTAGTGCAATAAGATAAAAATTGGTCAATGAACATTTTAATTGTTGTAAATCGTGGCTCTGCGTTGCCAACAACGAAGGATTGATTATATAAACAGGGGAATAGTCAACAACGGTTACAATATCATTAGTGGCTGCTCTGTTCAATGCCGTCTTTTCATATTGCAGAGTTATCTTCCCTTGTAAGCAGGTATTGATTGTTACGTCATTTGTTTGTGAGAGTAAGTAACATCATCAATTTTTGAGAAAACGACGAAATTTCCTCACACAAACCGATGACAGAACAATCAATACCTGCTCACAAGAGAAGATAACTCTGTATTACACAAAGACGGAAGAGGGGACAGATACAACAGCAGAAGTTGTGACTGAAAGTCTGGTTCGGAACATTTTGAAATGGCGCTAAAAACATTATTATTTATTTATCCTTTGGACCGGAACAAAGGGACCACATACATGTAGGCCGGACTCTTTTGTACCACAGGAATAGACGAGTATTGTGGCTGTATATTTTATCTTCCAGCAATCAAGGAATCTTGTGTCAGATTGGGCGGATTTTACTGAACCAGAACAAGTCAACTCCCTGTAAACATTGTAAAATACATGTTGTACGTTACCTAGAGAAATGAAATCATTATGTGCACGTTTCGTAACACTCCATAACTCTGTCGCTGTTATTATAACTATCATTCTGTCCATAAAATGGATACTTAGCATGTAAAAGTTGGGTTCTGGATATCTCAGCTCAGCAACATTTATTATTCAAACACAATAGAGGAAATTAAAAGATGTTTAACCAAAAATGTCCTATTACGAAAAAAGAATTTCAAACATATTTCATTCAAAATGCTGCAAAAGAATGTTCTATACTTCACTGTTTGAAATTTAAACCATTTGTAATGGGGCATTTGTAATACTGAGCGTACAGAAGCAACCTGGAACAGAAATACACGTAACATTTATGGTCAATCCAGGCTCTGCCCTTCGACTGTATTTCATAAAGCAAACAGAATCAGCTTTCCTGTTACGGAGATTTCTAGAAATTAATTTCTACAAGTCATGTTTGGAACGGAAACATCATAAGTCTAGAACCCAGCTTAGTTTCCATGTCGCATATATATATTATTATTCTTAAAGATCATTATTGATGAATATGTAATTAAATTACTCTTAGTTTAATGGATTATTTTATTTTGAAAGGAAACGCTTTCCGAATATTGCATGATTACATGATTGTAAATTGTAACCTGCATCTTTGAAGATACCGGTCAACATCATGTTTTTACCATCCTAGTTGTATATGTTAATCGGCATCTTTGAAGATACAAAGTTTAAACACATTTACTTAATTACGATAAAATCAATATCAAAATATGCGTGCTCCTTTTTAAATATTGCTTTTGCTTGCATAGCAATATGTGCCATCTTATTTCCTTGAGACTTGTGTGGAATCAAGTAAAAGTTTTTCAAGGGTTTTTATAATTTGAAAAAATCAAATCAAATTTAATATGCATGATTACATTTTGTTTTTGAAGAGATCTATAAGTTTTTATTTTTATTTTTAATATGGTCTTTGAAAATCACATATAAAATCATTTTCAAAAAATTAGGAACTCGGTAAAAATATACTTTAGATCATATGGTTATCAAAAATTCCAATAAATCCTTTTTTCCCCCTATTTATACTTAATTATATGCTTTAACGCATAATGACACATGAATGACATGTTTCAGCTATAAATAGAATCCGGTGTTTGTGTCTGGTGTACAGAGACCTGTAGGAGTATATATAATTAACCATGCTTACGGTATACACTGGGTCTTATAGACTGGTATGAAAGTAATGAGTATACCTATGTATAATTGTTGTTTTTGTTTATACAGCTTTAAAATGACCTAGATCATTCCTCGTCACAAAGATCTACAAGTGTCGCTTAGGTGTTGCTCAGCGATAGTTTTCTCTGCTGTCGGCAATGACAAAATTATTAGCCGAACTATCACGTTAAGAGCTCTTTCACAAATTTATACCTGTAAATACGATACGATTTTACTGGGTGTTTCATTCTCTATTTGTTGCCATTATGGGTAATAATTACAAAAATTATTGTCCCCTGGCCTGTTAATAACAACTCTTAAAACAGTACAAATTTCATCAGAACTATACTCTCAAAAACTATTAACAAATGCATTTAGTTGCTGTCAAAAGTTCCCAATTATTTTTGTATCGGCAACATAATTCAAGGATTGAATTAATATTTTTATGATATTGAAGAATGAAAATACCCTTGCATATGTTTTCGGTAGACTTTTATGCCATTTTAAAGCAATTTTTAAAACCGTGAGAATCAATCTTTAGTACATATACTGTGTATTTCTGGTTCAGAAATATAGGAAGATTTTCATTTGTTTGCTAAAACTTAGAAAAAATTGTTTCTTGGATCCTTTATAAAACATACAACAAAATATTTTACCTTTGTTGTATAAATTATTCTCCTTTGAACTACAATTAATGAACATTCATTGCCATGAATTTGAAATAACACAAATATACAAGCTGAAATTGACTAATATATGATACTTTTCTTTCGACACTTCAAATCAGTAGGCATTGATTTTAAAAGAGGTTTGAAAAGTCCATTGTTTGTGTGTCTGTTTTATAATTTGTATATTACTTTAATTATTTTTCTTAAAATCAGAGTCAGTATTGCTATACCATGTAATCAAGCATAATGCTACTTCATCCCCATCATGTGTCTATGTTGACTCATTCACCCCTGAAGACACGTACATTTGAGCCCTTCCAATTCAAAGGTTGGAATAGTTCATTATGAAATTTCAGGGGTGAAATGAGTTGAAACTGTACAGTTGTATTGCTTTTATCAAGCCATCCATCTTCCCATCTTAAATCACTGGATTGTGACGGGGCTGGGGAAACGATGAATATAGCGAAACATTTTCCCCAAAACACTGGTGGCTGTGTTAACAAAGCTCGACTGTAGAGTTTAAATTTTACAGCAAGGTTTTCAAAACATTTCCTAGTATCCATTTACTCATCAGCTTCTCTATAAACCACTGACACAAAAGTAATTTGAGGAGCTACTATAACATTTGATATTGTTTAGATTGCTACAAATAGAATGGCTCGTGAAAGTGCCTTGAACAAGTTCAGAAGAGTTAAATTGAAATCATCTGATGTTATACCCCATACAACTATAGTAGGGTCGGTGTGTTGTGGCGATGTGCAGGTGTCTAAACAGTATTTGTTGTAGCCGAGAGAAAATTGTGTTACAGTAAAAAAAAACACATTAAACCATCATCTGTCATAACTTTGTACATAAATTAAAGTTATTAAAAAAAATGTCTGGACTTTGTGTTTATTGAATAATAGCTTTAGTTTCAAATCAATTTTACTGTAAATCTTTATTATTTCTCATGAAAGTCCCATAAGGTATGGTTTTCTTTTCAGAAATGATTAATATAAAAACCAGAAATGATTAATATAACAAGAGGCCCATGGGCCTTAACGCTTAACGCTAAAAGCTCAGGTGACCTAAAAACTACATTTATGCCTGAAAAACAGTTTCCAACACTAATAATAAATGCATTTTTTGGCAGTGGTACAGGATCCATAAGTACATTGTATACCTACCCCTTGGGCGGTAACTGAAGTCGAAGAGTTTCGACTCGGTACCAGAAAGCAAAGGGAAAAATATTCTATCGAGAAAGGAACAAGAGGCAAATGTACCTGATGTTTGGTTAAACCTGTTGGATCATAAAACAAGTGCTATTTCATCCCAAGAACACAACAGATAAAAGACATGAGTGGTCACATACACTTTGCATCCAATATCTGGGCAATGGTGAGAGCTAGTGTCGCAGGACTACAACAGTGAAACAGAAAGGTAACTTAAGAACACTGACAGGTCAGTAAGGGCCCCGTCTTGTGGCAATATACCCCCCAAAATCATCAAGAAGCAATCTGCCCATATAGCTGAGCTTGACGTTTGACATTTGGACTTCAAAAAGAATCGCAAGGAAGCAAAATATACATTTTACAGTTGCTATGATGTGAGTCTTGTTTCCTTCCACCTCCATATTTGCTGGGCTAACAGAAATGTAAATACCGGTGCAATACTCATTTGTTAGCTTTGATTTGTTTTATTTCACCTTATATACCTCCTACATCAAGAGCCAGGGTCAAAGTCAAAGATCCACTTTGTCATAGACCTTTGGACCCAAATGACCTTGACCATTAACCTAGTGACCCTGAACTGTGGTCAGTTGACTTATTCTTTAATTCTGACCAACTTTGCTTCTTGATTTCATAACAAAATGTTCATAAGTGAAAAATACAAAACTTGACCTTGACCCTTTGGACCCCGTAACCTGGACCTAAGGTCAGTTGACTCTGTGTTAAGTTCTGAACAACATTGCTTCATAATGTCATAACAAAATGTTCATCAGTGAAAAGATGCAAATTTGACCTTGACCTTTGAATATAATGACCTTGACCTTTGACCTCAACTTTTTACCTCAGTGTGTCTCTTTGTTTAATAACGAACAACTTTGCTTCATAATGTCATAGCGAAATGTTCATCAGTGAAAAGATGTAAAATTTTACCTTGACCTTTGAACCTAATGACCTTGACCTTTGACCTTGATTATTTACCTCAATGTGTATTTTTGTGAACTGAACATCTTGACCAAGTTTCATGTACATCGGTCAATAAATATTAAAATTATCAGCCAGGAACAGAATTTGTGGACGGACGGACGGACAGACAGACAGACAGACAGACAGACAGACAGACAGACAGAGGGATTACTATAGGGCACCCGTATCTCCGATACGGGGCCCTAACTAGGGGCTTAATTTCTGAGAAGAGATTAAGCTTTAGTATGTCAGATCTCTCTCAACACATTCGTACCAGAGACCAACAACACAGCGCCTCCACATGTTGAGGATAGAGAGCCTAGCTTCCCTGTTTGAATATGGTGTGAAGGAGTCTATTTACATGCATCAATCAACAAACTGTCCCTGAACATACAAAACATAGACAAGTTGTGCAATAATCTGTGGCTCTCTTGGGACAGACTGCCAATACCACACAGCTCTACATTAGGTGGTGTTAATTAACTCATTCACCCCTGAAGTTTCATAATGAACTATTCTGACCTTTGAATTGGAAGAGTTCAAATGTGTCTTCAGGGGTGAATGAGTTAATAGGGAGTACATCTGCTGAAGAAGGACGAAAGCTTCAAAGTGTGATTTTCTGTTGGATGTCTTACTTTGGTCTTGACTCAGAAGTATTAAGGAAACTGTGGTTTCAGCACCGACTGTAAACAATTTAAAAAATAGACTGAATAAGTATTGGGAGAACCAGAAACTCCTTTATAATTATAGATCATAGATACGTTAATGATCCAAGTAGCGTCACATTCATCTATTGTTAAAAAAATCAGCGTTATGATTTTGAGTCCGGCGTAGAGGAGCTTTATCGATCCTGTATCAGCAAATAAACTTACTTATAAATTATCACTAATCTAGTATTATATTTCTAACTGTTATCTTGACTCAAATGATGATGTTCTCAATTTATAGTATTTCTAACTGTAATCTCAACTTGGGTATCGGTATGTTGGATTTTTAAATGTAATTCCAACTCATAGTCCATTTCCTGTGAATATATTTACTTATATGACTTTTATGTCATGGTGCGGCATCCGTCGTCGTCCGCCAACTTTTCCTTCAAACAACTTCTTCTGAATAACGGACAGGCCTAGAGTCATGGTATTTGGCTGAAAGCTTCGTTGGAAGGAGCCCTACAAAGTTTAAACCGAAAATGACCTTGACCTACTTTCAAGGTCACAGGGGTCAATGTGTCAAACACTTTAAACAACTTCTTCTGAAGACCTGAAAGTTATAGAATCTTCATATTTGGCTGGTGGCTTCCTGGGAAAGATCCCAAACAAATTTGAGAATGAAAATGACCTTGACGACCTACTTTCAGAGTCACAGAGGTCAAATATGTCAAAAACATCAAACGACTTCTGGATAATGGAAAGGTATAGAATCATAATGTTTGGCTAGTGCCTTCTTGGGATAGAGCTCATCAAAGTATGCAAATGAAAATGACCTCAACCTACTTTAAAGGTCACAGAGGTCAACAACATTCCAATCCAAATGATTTGTTCTGAAGAATCAAAAGGAATGGATTCATAAGATTCGGCTGGTAGCTTCTTGGGATAGAGCCAACAAAGTTTGAGAAGGAAAATGACCTTGACCTACTTACAAGGTCACAGGAAAAATATGTCAAACAACTTCTAAAGAAGAACCAAAAAGCATAGAATTCTATTTACCGGTAAAAGTAAAAAGGCAGTGGAGATTTTTATTATTCACTTACAGAGCAAAATCACAAAAACATAGTCAATACATCAGAAATCAAATGGAAAACAAATCCTATTTTCCAATATTTGAACTGGAATACAACTTATTTACCACCCTTTAAGACTACTAAAGATACAAAACTACAATGGTTTCAGTATGAAATTCAAAATCAAATTCTACCAGTAAATAAATATTTGAAAAAGATTGGCATAACAAATAATGACAAGTGTAACCTATGCAAAATTAATGTAGAAGATTTGGAACATATGTTTTGGGAATGTAATGAAGATCAGGTCATTTGGACCAAACTAGAAGAATGGATAAAACAAAAAACAAATAAAACAGTAGTTTTTGATTTGAAAATGATATTGTTTGGACATACAGTTAACATTGTCACATCACAACCTCTCAACTTCCTTATTTTACTTACAAAATACTTTATTTTTTGTGCATCAAAAAGACAAAACAGAGTTTACTTCAACTTGTTAAAAAAGAAATTGCACAAAGATATACAATCGAAAAAGTTGTTCACATAAATACATGTAAACATATTTTTTTTTTCAAATATGGGAAGAGTGGGAAAATGTATTTACATAAAAAACAACAACACCAATACATTACAACCTATCCATATGACATAAAGATGTAACTATTTTAAAATAAGATTTCTTACTTTCTTAGGTAGTAAAGCTTCCCCCTACATTTGTATAGCAGATTGTTTATAGGTTATAGGACTCTATATATATCCATATATGTTTATGCATGAAATACAATTGAAAACATATATAAAGAGTGAAGAAGTGTTACAATAAAAACACCTACTTATAATACACAATTTTATTTTAAATGGATTTACTTGTATGTATTTAACTATGTATACATGTTTATACACATTTCATATCCTGATATCAAAAAAATAGCTGACTTATATACAATATATATCTATACAATTTTTATACTTAGTTCAATTGAAGTTCACTTAAATGGCAATGTAGATAGAAATTATTATTAAATCAGAATATATATATGGATATATATATTGCCTTGTAATAGTTTATGTCTTTGTGGTGTGATGTAAATGTATACAGTATGTGACGTTTAGTTATAAGTAATGTTTGGTTAAAAAAAAACACTTCTCAGATACTGAACTCCAGAACTCATCCGAAGCAAGGAAAATAAATCAAAGATGTGACTCCTGTGAGAGGATATGTTTACATATATGTACATGTGAAGACAAAAAAACAACAACATAGAATCATATAGGCTGGTAGTTTCAACAAATGGAGCCGGCAAAGTCTGGGACTGAAATATTTGTAGTACAGTATAACATTAAATGAGAATATTTTGCTATGAATGCTTAAATATTCAGGCGTGCGATACAGGCCCTTTGGGCCTCTTGTTTGGTTTACCTCTAACTTTTAGTATGATGTTCTGTTAGCATGACCAGTTATGTAATTTATAACTGTGATCTCAATTCTCATTATATACCCTTATCCAAAGGATGCCATTCCTTTGACATTTCAGGCAATTGTATTTCTAATTGTGGATTTAACCTCGAGTGGGCAGTCAATGGATTGCATCAAATTCAATGAAACAGCAAATGAGAAAGTTTCAATTATCAAATAATTTATTTATGGTGGTTTGTCTTTCTGCAGAACTTTTTTCTCAATTCTTGAGATGAGTCGGTGTCCGTAAAATTCCCTGTACTCTTCTGGTAGTTCCTCTAGAGTCTTTAAAGCTCTGTCTAAAATTTGTTGTGCTCTCGAGTAAGGAACGTGATCCTTGTTACCGTACACATCCCGATGATCATATAGGGAGTCGTCCAAATGTTTCCAGAACACGTTCACCGCCACACCATAGTCTTTGTAAATCACATTATGAAACCACAGGGCTGAAAAAAATAATTGTAAGAACAGTTTACATGTCGTACTGGAAGTAAAAGGATCAGGTAATTCTCCCTAGCCGAGTGGGTAGGAAACGGCTATTATTTTATACCAGGGTTACACTTAAAATACAGGACAATTTCTTCACTGCCAGATGTTCTTAACGCGAAGTTTATGCTAATTTTCGAAATACGATATTTTGATACATATCTGAAAATTAACCAATGTCTTGACATCAGATTTTGAATCCTGATATACGTTTATGCTTACCTCTGCATTCGCCCCTTTTTTAAATGTGCTATTTTAAAGTTTTGTGTTAATATCTTGTTAATTTAATCTGATTTTGAACAAATGGGATACAAATTTTCAAAATGCAATTTTTGAAAAAAACTTCAGATGTACTGACTTTAGCAAACATTAATTTTAGCTATTTACCAAACTTAAAAAGATTACCTAATTTGCAAACCCACAATATGTTTAAATGATCTATACACAAAAACTGTAATTAGTGTAATCATAATAAAGAACAATAATTCTAGGGCAAAAAAAAACACTTCAAAAATATTACCAGGTACAAAAGGGGTTCATATACATATGTATAATAATGAAATATCAACAGTGGCATATACCGTAAAAACCCATGTAATTTGTGCACTTTTTTTTCAGAATTCTAATACCCAAAGTGGGGGGTGCGTAAAATACACAGGTATAGAAAATTTCAAGTTTTTTTCAGGAAAAGATCGACGATTCTGGGAGACCGCCATATTGGATTATCTCCCTTGGCACACGGAACTCTAAGACAAATGACGATCAACAAATTTATTTATGTCAAACATTAATAAAAAATACAGTAAATACATAATGTGTTGTTATCTGAGTTTATGTGAGAAAATTATTATTAAAATGATATACAATTACACTTTAACACTTACGTTTTGGCACACACAATCCATAATTCACTAATAATTTTATAGTCCAACACAGTCCAAGTTCATTAAATCACAGTTCATCACTATAACACTAGCCTACATCAGTAAACGAAAAGTAGAGGATCAGTTGGGGAAGAAAAAACACCGTAAAACCCATAATACACTTCTTCTATATAATATGTTGGAATAGATTGTTCTCACCTGGAATGAAGAGGATGTCACCAGGTTCAAGAATTCCTTCGTGTCTGTGAGCCTTCAGGAACTTTGGAAACTTGCCTGGGTCTGGATTGTCTATGTCCAGCACTTCAGACTTGTCACCTGTAAAAGTTTGAGGTCGATTTCAATTCTTTCTCTCTCTCGAAAAAGGTTTAAGTTAGAAAATAAAATTTGACAGTATGAGTGACACATGTACAAAGTGACCATGGAGTGTCGCTTTGAATGAGATGTTTAAATCTGTCGTTGAATACTCTAGAATCATTTATTTTCGTGGGGGTAAAATTTTGTGGTTTCCATATACTAGCCTGTTTCAAGGACATTATATTTCACCGATTTTTGATTTTCTCCTACAATGTATTTATATCATACTAAATTTATGTTTTCGTGGGGATTTTATTTCGTGGATTTTTGTTATCCACGAAATAAATTAAATTTAATGTTCCATGAAAATTTATGATTATACAGTAACCCTTTTACCTCTGTAAACCATTATGGACTCATCCAGATCAACACTTTACTCAAATTACATAGGGGTGAAAGGGTTAAGCAGTAGTTTGGTGTTCTACTGACAACATCATTATATTTATTGTGAAGTGTTTTATGTTTTATAAGGAGGTACTTTTGCTCAGCTGAGTTTACTACTTTAATCAGGTTGAGATTTGTTTGATTGAAGTCTGATTAAACAGGATTCCTTCTTCTTTGTAATTGGTTTGGAAAATGCTGTATCAGACATCAAAGGAACGGAACACCAGCCCGAAAGTGTCCCTATCTTAATTGTTATTACCATTCAGGTACATCTTGTCAACCTCTGCCGGACTGAACAGGATCACACGTTTCCGTCCTACAACCTGCATCAGCAGATTGTCCATCACCTGGGAGTGAAGATAAAACAAGAGGCCCAATGGGCCTGCATCGCTCAATTATGATTCATAAGAACCTATTAAATGATTTAAACATCACACCTGTGACTTTGAATGTCATTCATTTTAACAACCTTGGTAGTCCTTCATCCCAGCATGCTACAGGCCGGCCAAGTATCAGTACCCTTGGCCTTTTGGTTATTTAGGAGAAGTGGTTTGAAGATTTTACATTTGACCATGTGACCCCTGTGACCTTGAAAGTGGGTCAAGGTCATTCATTTGAACAAACTTGGTAGCCCTTCATCCCAGCAAGCTAAAGACATAATATCAGTACCATGGGCCTTTCGGTAATTGAGAAGAAGTTGTTTGAAGATTTTAAGACATTTGATCCCTGTGACCTTGAAAGTGGGTCAAGGTCATTCATTTGAACAAACCTGGTAGCCCATTTATCCCAGCAATGCTACAGGCCCAATATCAGTAGCCTGGGCCTTTTGGATATTGAGGAGAAGTTGTTGGAAGATTTTAAGACATTTGACCCCTGTGACCTTGAAAGTGGGTCAAGGTCATTCATTTGAACAAACCTATTAGCACTTCATCCCAGTATGCTACAGGCTTAATATCAGTACCCTGGGCTTTTCGGTTATTGAGAAGAAATTGTTAGAGGATTTTAAGACATTTGACCCCTGTGACCTTGAAAGTGGGTCAAGGTCATTCATTTGAACAAACCTATTAGCACTTCATCCCAGTATGCTACAGGCTTAATATCAGGACCCTGGGCTTTTCGCCTATTGAGAAGAAGTTGTTCGAAGATTTTAAGACATCTGACCCCTGTGACCTTGAAAGTGGGTCAAGGTCATTCATTTGAACAAATTTGGTAGCCCTTCATTCCAGCATGCTACTAGCCAAATATCATCACCCTAGGCCTTTTGGTTATTAAGAAGAAGTCGTTTAAAGTAAAATATTGACGCCTGACGGACGGACGACGGACTACGCACCACGGCATAAGCTCACTTGGCCCTTCGGGCCAGGTGAGCTGAAATAGAAATCATCAAATCAATAATAAAACAGAAACTGTAGAGAAGTGAAAAGGGTATAAAATGTAACGATAATAATACTTTTATATATTATATACTGCTTTATCACAACCTAGTTTATAGGTGGTCTCAAAGCGGTTCACAAATTATTATCCGTGGTTATAGGGCCAATATCTTTCTCAACTCCCTTGGGAGCATACAGCCAGTGCTGCCATTTCAGTGCTCACAGCTAGCATTCAACAATTCTAGCACTGCCCAACCATGTACTCAATTACAGCTGAGTAGACTGGAACAAGCGGAGTAAAGGGTCTTGCTCAAAGATACAACACAGTGCTGTGCCGTGACTTGAACCTGCAACCTTTCGGTCATGCAGGAGCCGTGGTGGCCCAAGTGATTATGGTGTCTGACTGCCTACATTCTATAGCCCTCTAACACTTGGTTGTGGGTTCAAGGCCTAACAAACGATGGTGTGCAGTGAGCACAGCAGGCTTACTTTCCCCAAACCTGAAGGACTTTCATTGGTAGAAACTTTCATGATATTAACAAGCTTCACAAAGAATTAGGTGGAAGGTTAATCTTACCACACAGCAGCCAATCAAATGGTTCAACAGCCAAACCAACATCTAATGGCTTAATAAATAAATAAATAAATAAATATACAACATTTGATATAGAGCCCTATCTAGCTAACATAAGCCACTCTTAAGCGCTTTACAGTACATACATATATATACATTTTTATACAGTCAATACAATTAGCATATATGTATATTAATCAAGACAATATTGAGGAATTTGCAGGGGCTGTCTTATCAGGCGCTAACTACTAGTCCTATGCCACCTGGCTAATATCTCCCTATGTGTGTATGCCTGTGTACATGTGTGTGCTCGAGATGTATTGTGTTCTGTTTGTAGTGGGACCGTGCTTCCAATGGTATCATTTATAGTGCCACCTCAATTGAATGCTACAGCACAGATACTGCAACACCTACCCCAGACAATTTTATACTCCACCTGGGTTGTTGGAGTTGTCACACATCACACATCTTTTTGAATCTCGCAAGATTCAAGACTCACTCCAGACACACATAACGTGTGTGACAGGAGGTCAATATTCAGATACATTTTATAACGGCAGACCAACTGGACAGATGGATACAATCTATAGCGAATGTATACATTACATACATGTATAGCATTTCCAGCAAGGACAAAACACCAGATTTTACATACATTTGTTCACTGAATATTAACCTTAGTACACAGGTACTTACATCGTAATGGGTCCACAGCTGTGTACCCTTGGAGGCTATCCGAAACACACTGGAAAATAATTTTTCTGGCGGGAAAAACTTTGGGAACTTGATGTCGTCTGCCAGGCGTGGGAATTGTTGGTGGATGTCTGCTTTGTCCTTCCTCGGATCATCCCCAAGGGCTCGTAGATAATAATTCTCAGTCTGAGGGCACAACAGAATTGGATATAACTTGATATAGACTATGTTTCCAAGGAAACACTGACATATTAAGATTTCGTTTATAGAAATAATTTCTCAGAAAAAATAAGCAAGTTTTTATATAATACCAATGCACTATCTTTACTAGGAAACTTTGACATTTTTTGGTATTGTAAAAAATGGAAAAATAAAACAACTTCCTGAAACAATTATCAAAAGTGAAAAAATAACAAGCTTACTTATCAAATTTTTACAACTTTCTTACATAATTTGTAATATTGGGAGTGATCAAAAATAATTTCCCTACTTATGAGCGAGTCTTGCGCAGATGGGGAAGGTAGCATGTGGTAGAGGGTGGGGCTTAAATACATCAGTCTTCTCAACATGTCTTCTTTTTGTTCCCTAATTTTGTTATCCCCCGCCTCCAAATCCCAACCTTAAACACCCAACCATGATTAGTATCTTTATATGTCATAGTTTAAAAGTTATCTCTCTCTCTTTTATTTCAATGCAATTTCAAAATGAGTATTTCTGCTGAAAAATTGACCCCTTCGCTTTCAAATAATTTTAATAATTCATTAAAATGTTTAAAACTAGATACTTTTGTCTCAAAAAATTCAGTGTGCTCATCTTCTGACGCCCGCTGCACAAAGTCACTAAAAGGAAGGGATCTGAAAATTGTAGAGAAAAAAAAAGTTTAATTCCATGCATAGAATTAGAAATGAACATATACAACATTAAATATAAATATTATAACGGTTGTGACGGGTAGTTTATAACTTTCTTCTTAACTAGACATCATTTCACCAATATTACCTTGTATCATAACAATATCTTAACACAGCAGACAGTTAGAGAGTCATGGGCGTGAAACTTCCACAATGAAAATGTGAAAAGTAGCACAGCCAGAGAACTTGGATTTGAAGAGTTTTTAGAGTCTACTTAGTATGGGGCTAAATTTCATAAAATTGCTGACAATTCTGTACATTATTCAAATAAGAAAACAAAGTTCTTAAATATACTTAAATTCTCAATGAGAAATGTCTTAAAAACAAAATAAAAATATGCCAAAATATGCCAACTATCTCAGCTCACTGTAAATCAATCTACACCATTTGTTTACCTACAACTGGTTTACCCATTGTCATGTATATAATGTGACCAGGAGAATTCTATAAAGTCAGCATCAGATCCACACTATCGCAAGGAGGCAAATACACCAACATACCCTGCCTCCAGCACACACACATACATTAAACACATGGAGACACGTCCTTAACCCTTTCACCGCTGTAGACCATAATGGTCTCATCCAGATCAATGTATAGAAGAGTCTACTAAAGTTACATAAGGGGTGAAAGGGTTAAATGCATGACCTTCGCTGTTAATAGGATGTTAAACAAAATAAAACTAAACCAATCGTTTACCAACGAGACTGATCAGAAAGTATTGACTATTGAGGACACAAAACTGTAATATATGCTCATCTTACATCTATCAGTCAACATAAACTTTAATTCTAAAGATTGTCAATAACTAATGCATTTACTTGTAAGAGAAGTTTTTTTTGATAAAATCCATCTGTGGTGTAGCAGATACATGTATCTTGACCGGCATCTGACCGCCCTGGGTGGTTAGGTAGTTCACTGAACGCCATTTATCCACACACTGACCAATGTCAACTCCTCGCAGGATCACCGGTTGCCTCTAGAAAAAAGTCAAAATATTAACAGATACTTTGAATCTGAAGACAGGTAAATAGTTAAAAACCACTTCTTGGTTCTAAAGATTTCATGAGAATAATGACTGCAAGTCAGTCGATATTGTTTTATTTGCCATGTGGATGAACTTATTGTCCGATTCCTATGAAGGCTGAAAATGACAGAAATGTAGTCTACTTGAGGTTTAATTTTACAGCTACCGTTAGTTCTATTTTCAAACTAATAAGCAGCTAGCACTGCCTTACCAACCAGCTACAGGCCGAATTTCGTATTTCAAGGTCTTTCGGTTCTTTAGAAATAGATCATTTGGCCCTGAAAGTTGGTCAAGTCACTCATGACCTGTTAAGGCCTATCATCATCTTAAACCAATATGGTTGTTTGGCCTTAACAGTAATATTGAAAATATAATCCCAAGGATGGAGTCAGACCTATGTCAATGCTCCTATGTTGGAAGTACGGTAGTCTTGTGGTAGGATGCCGGGCTTGTGACCGAAAGGGTTGCGGGTTCAAGTCACGGCACTGTGTTGTACCTTTGAGAAAGACACTTTACTCCGCCTGTTCCAGTCTGTAAATAAGTATGTGGTTTGGCAGTGCTAGAATTGTTGAATGCTAGCTCTGAACGCCAAAATGGCAGCACCGGCTGTATGCTCCCCAGGAAGTTGAGAGAGATATTGGCTGATTGCAAAGGCCCTATAACCACGGATAATAATTTGTGAACCACTTTGAGACAACCTACATTAACTATAGGTATATAAGAACCTCAAATTATTATTATTATTCAACGATTTTATATATAGTGATAGGATGGGTATCTTGACCACCTTGACCGTCTTTTCCATGTTGTAGTAGGTCCCTATTTATTTTAGGAATGGAACAGACATGGTGGCCCATTCGTTCAGTATAATTGTGTTTGTCTATTCACACCCTGTAAATTATATAGGGCATGGTTATAAGGTGAGGCCTCAACTATTTCAAACCTAGTAAAAAGGGACAAAGTCACCAGGGCTGGGCTGGACCCTGGAGTAAATCCTGATACCTATAGTAACATATAAGGATGGGTGGTTGGGTGGCACAGTGGATAACATATTTCCTTTACCCTTTCACCAAGGAGGCTGGGGTTTGATTCCCCAATCTTAAGTGAAAAGGTATGAGGTCACCTGCTCGACTACGTAGGTTTTCTTGGGGTACTCCGGTTTCCTCCCACACTAAGACCCCCCCCCCCCGCGCAAACATCCATCCTCAACTTTTTTCAAAGTTGTGACCCAGGAATAAAGTCCTTTGGGGTGGAGCGAACCCGGAGACAATTTTTATATCAAGAATATAAATGTAAATCAATTGCATACATTTGTATGATTATGTATTAACTCATTCACCCCTGAAGACACATTTAAACTCTTCAAATTCAAAGGTTGGAATAGTTCATTATGAAACTTCAGGGGTGAATGTATTCAAGTAAGGAGACCAATATATCTCTTCTTAATCCAGGCAAAACACTATCACTGTGAACTTGTCATCAACAAATCATATTTCTTGTTCATATTTGCATTATGTATGTTTGATTTTGGTTAATTTTCATTAACATTTGTATAGACAGTACTGACAGTCAGGACTTGTGTCTGGACGGCACCAATAAGCCTTGAGCTGTTCGAGGATCTCGTATAACAACCCCATTTTCAATGCACCTGACCTTCCGTAACATTACGTCAAGACCATAAACCACATTGGGTTGTCCCCCTTTTATGCGACGTTCTATGAGTGTTCAACGTCTCTGTAAGGATGTATGACCGTCTCTGTAAGGATGTATGACCGTCTCTGTAAGGATGTATGACCGTCTCTGTAAGGATGTGTGACCGTCTCTGTAAGGATGTAAGGATGTATGACCGTCTCTGCAAGGATGTATTACATTAGTGTGTGTGACTTGAATCTTACCGTATATCAGCATAACAACAAGGAGATTATTTGATTAGTTGTCCCGACTTCTGGGTACACCTGAACCCACTTTACAATCTTTCTTAAGAAAAGTAGTATTACAAATGAAATTTGGAACATTGCTTTCATTTTTAACGTAGAGGAGGATATGTATAGTACATGTAGTAATACTGACTGCATCATTAGTTCAATTAAGTTTCACCATATATGCATATGTAATTTGCATAACTCATTCTGTAACAATTGTAACCGGCAAATCTCACTATATACATTAGATATGTTATACACATGTACATATATATAGGCAGATTCGGCTAAATAGTCATATATGACTGAAAGTGTGTAAGACAAATGTAAAAAAACAAGTTAATTGTGGTTACAATTTCCTTGGGTACATTAAAACATTGTTGCACAATAAAAGGGAGTCACTGAAACAAAATATTTTCATCTAATAAATGGAACTTGATTTCCGGTGATTTTGTTGATTTTCACCGTTGCAATTTTTGGTACTAGCATTCCGCTATCCGTTGTATCTGATCATGATGGTTAAACAGGAAAATTATAGATTTCTGTACCAAAACACTAATCATTCTTACTGAATACTCCAAAAACACACCTTCTAAAAGCACACCCGAGGAATTCAGGGATGCTGATCTTTGCAAGGCCTTGACACCATATTGAACACAAGGAATAATTGTTGACACGAAAAAAATGAAACAATGGAATTTTACCAAATCAATTAAAATTGTGTAATTAGACATTTTTTGTTAAATTTCAGTAACTCTCTTGTTTTGTCCGCAATGTTTATCGCACGCACAAGATAAATATGGCCAGTAACAGGTTGTTTGTTTACATTCGTCCTATATACACAATGAACGTATAGTCATATTTGATACAGTCAAATCTGCCTAAATATACAGATTTGCTGGTGCTCTAGTACCTGTTTAATCAATGGCTTCAAATCCCCAGATTTCTGCAGAATGTATGACAGAACTGGTGGCACTAATTAATCAAACAAACCGTTTCATCTTATAAACCTGTCACAGTTGAGGATATTCCTATAACATCAGAGGCTTTTTTCTATCGGATATTATTTTGCCGACGCAGCGCCTGTCAAAAGTATCTTGCCGTTAGTCTGCTAAAACTTACCAAATTCGCGGACTCAAAATTTCTGATTTTGCCTGATTGAGCCTGAGATTACGGTCAGTTTTAACTGACTATCTCACCGTATAAATCTCTAAGGACCCCATTGGAAATAAGTTGTTTTTACCAGCTTTTATGGGCCATCCTGGGTAAAGGCTAATCAGTTAAACTTTTGATAGAAATTTGAAATTCAAAACTTTTATATCATATAACTGTCATTAATTGTTTTCATGTTTTATTGTACTCATTCATTTGTAAACATTCATTTGTAAACAATTGATGATTAGAACTGTGATTCAAAACTACCTGTGATTCCAAATGGTGATAAAAGTAGCACGTCTTTTACCAGAATAAAACTATTATTATTATATATATATAACACTGTTAATTGGAATAGACTGGACAAACCTGACTCTTGGTATTGCGGTATATTTTTGGGAGAGTTATCTCCCTTAGACCCCTTACCGCGCCGACAACATCGATGTGACATCTCGGCGCGGTCTCTTTACATCCTGACAATCAACTGATAACACGTGAGTGATTTTCCTCCGCTTATTCTAAAAGATTGTGGGAGTTGAGAGCAGTTCTCAACTACAAATTGTGACGGTGTGTACCAAAATCACGACAGTATCGACTATTAACATTTCCGTCAAAATGGTTAACACATCAGCATCAATTCCACCACGACACTTTTTGTCACGTTTTTGAAACGTTTTGGAACAAGAGTTTATTTAAATGAATTGTTAGTGATTGTTTTTTGTTAAAAAAAAAGGAAAGTAAAAATCCCCTACTATCATTGAAACTTAGTGTTCGTCAAAATAGGTGATGCTAGATCCACATATCGATATATTGCATTGTATGATAAAAGTTTGTATTATCGTACCTTTGGATATATTTCTTCGGTGAATGTAGAAACATCTAACCCACTTACGACGTCCAGCAAAGAAAGCATTTTTCATCTCGCAATAAATATTCGCACTGTTCGCACT
This sequence comes from Mizuhopecten yessoensis, assembly GCF_002113885.1. Taxonomy (NCBI): domain Eukaryota; kingdom Metazoa; phylum Mollusca; class Bivalvia; order Pectinida; family Pectinidae; genus Mizuhopecten; species Mizuhopecten yessoensis. The sequence goes on from NW_018405596.1 coordinate 915,365, forward strand.
GTCAGTTTCATAAGTCGACTGGAATGTCCTAGGCTATATCTTGTTGTCAATCGATACTTTTTGGTATGCGCATATTTGTTGGTGACACGATTTTATGATTAAAAGTTCACACTAACGCTTTTACTGTGTTTTGATTTAAAAAAAAATCAATGTTCTGTACAATTCAAATTCCTGATATATAACGTTAGTTGCAGATTTGTCGTGGTAGGCCTAGCGAAACAAATTCACTAACCCACCTACCAGCAACATTAACTGCGGATTGGCACGTGACCTTAAAGTTCATTTCCTCTAAGGTTAGACTGTTCAGCCGGTTAGCAAGTTACTACACGCTTCCATTGTCCGTTTCTAGCCACTATATTGGCCTATATCAGAGTCAGAGACGTATTATTATATGCAAATAAGTTGGGAGACACTTTTTTCCCCAGTGGGAATTCCCCTTTCGCAGTTCCGCTCAGACGCTCTAACACGAGCTCCTAACACTCCCATTCGGCACACCTCGGCAGATCTCCATCTAACCTCGGCTGTATTACGAATTCCGCCATTGGAACTACTTTCAAGTTCCCGGATGGATACAGTATGGCGGCTCCCGTGAAGCAGACGACACCTGTGAAGAGTGTTTTATCCGAGGAAACGGAATATTGTTTTTTATGTACTTCCGATAGCAAACGCCTACATTGCTTAACTAAATTTAAAGCTCGGAAGGGAAAGTATGTTGATACCATTTAACACTTTACAGGAGTTAAACTCCAGACTGAATTTATTGCGACTATGCATGTCTGTGAAAGTTGCATGAATAAGATCACAGCCGCTGTCAGTTTAAATGAAACATGTATCAATAACATTGATGAGTTTATTAGTATACATAAGCGACAGAAGCGAATGTCAACAACTCCTCCATCGTCCCTTAAGATGTCAGACGCCAATCAGATTAAGCGTTCAGTGGAAAAGTTGAAATGTTTGAGTTTAAATGACGATGAAACATTACCAAAGAAGTCTCGACAGCGATTGACGTTTGACACAGCTCATCATGCATCTTCCACATCTGTGCCTACACCTGTAGCAACTCCATGTCCAGCTTTTAGCTCTTTGCCAGACCACGGCTATACTAAGTCATACAGTACACAAAGTGAACCTGATTCCCCGACCGAAACATCTGCCGAAGATTTTATGAAGCAGCTAGTTTGTGATACATTACCTGTTATTGACAAGTCTGTGCAAACTGTTGCAAAACTTGGAAAAAGTATACTATTTGTAAAAGATCCAAATGAACTGTGCAAGAGAGACTGGTCCAGGGATGTTACTAGGGAAATGTATGAGAAATGTCCTGAGCTCTTCAGGGGTTTATGTTCTACTCTTGGTGAGTATTTTGTTCTTTTTTACAGTAGCTATAAATTTACAGTATCAATTTTATGAATGACAAACAGGAAATTATCTTCACAGATGGCATGGGTCACTAAGGCCTGGATGCAACGGCAAAAGTATCTATAGACAAGCCTAGTTTTTATACTTTCTTTTTTTTTTCTTTTTTTTTGTGTGAACAATGACCCAATGTGCAATCCTAAATTGAATGCTGAATTAGTCTTCCTGATACTATAAAGTTAAATTAAACAATAACATATTTTTGTAGGTGACAAAATTTCAGCAGAGTCCAAGTTGTCAACAATGTCAGTGATCTATGGTATGATCCTACATTGTAGAAATGTGAGGGCCTGTGCTATTCAACGCATTATATCTGCATTGTGCATAAGATACCATGCAGATAATAAGGTATAAGAAGAAAAAAATCATTTGTTTTATGTTACATGTACCCTTAAAGTTGAAAGTTTTGTTTCTTACGTTTATTGTTGCTTTATCATTTGCTGTTTTCAGGGGTAGAAATAATCACAAGCCTGTCTGTCTGGGACCATACATTATATAAGTTTAATGAAGGGCCAGCTGATCTTACAATGGGCTGGTCCGCCTGGCTTGTTAACTTTTAAAACCTATCAGCTGCCCACAACTATATACATGTATATATATATAAATAAATAGCCTTCGGCTGTCTTTAGCCGAGGGGACTATTGGTTTTATATAATAGCTATATTTTCAATTATAGTATATCAGTTCTATCTTCTTGTAATATGATGTTTGTACATGTAACTGTTTTGTTTCACTGTGTCTTTATAAAAGAGCAGATCGCCCCGAAAATTTGACAAACTAAACTTGTCCACACTGTTGAAATTGTTTGCCCATATATATATAAATATACATACCAACAATGCATACTGCAGTAATTAGAGAAGGGTAATACCTCTATTTTGTTACTGATGATTATAATGTCTGTAATGTCAGTGTAATTGTATACTACCAGGTATACCCTTGTATGACGCATGAAATACTGTATGGTGTAATAACTGTAATACTGTTGGTTACACAGTGTAATTGTATGATATGAGAAGCATAATACTTGATAGTATGATATGAATATAATGTATGAGGATATAGTATAGTGTCTTAGTATATAATAGTGTTTATAATATCAGTGCTTTATTGCATTGTGTGATGAACTGTACGGTGAATGTAAAGTGTATATTATACAAATGGTATGCCTATAATGTATGAGTAGTGCAATAACGTCTGTAAATTGTCAGTGAATGAATAAATTGTATGATGAATGTAAATTGTAATGGTGGATATTATCCCATTCATTGTAGGATATGAAACTGTATGGTCTACAGAAGGACCTGTATATTATATATTGTACGGGCCCTTTGGGCCAGGTCAGCCTGACACCATTCCTTATTTCTACCCCATGTTTTGAAGTTTTTCAACTACATTACATACATGTACATGTAAAGGCAAGCAAAATTAAAATTGGTCAGTAGTTATCAAGAAATGTAATTAACGTTTTCATGTTGGATCGTCTAACTTTGGTTTTGTCAAAGTTACCTAAACCAACCAATTTTATTGCATTAACTACACACTACACATGTACATGTGATGTGTTTCATAATGTTTACATTTGTTTATATTTGTTTTATTAATTTCTAGGTGTCGTTTTTTATTAAGGACTGCTGTATTTTGTGAAAAAATGATTGGTAAGAAAATTTAAAAGTAAAATAATTCCTCAATTTTCTTGCATATTACTACTGTAGTAAGAGGGAACCATACATGTAACATTTTTTTTTATTTGAACAAGTATTTTATAGGTATCTTGCAGCAAGTTGCTGCATGTTGAATGAGAAAAGAGTGTATCAACATTCATTTTAATTTCATTGTGTTAAATGATAATTTTGATTAAGAATTATATGTAGGTAATACACCTTATTAAATGTGAATTTTCAATACAGTTTCAGTTTAAAATTTCCATTATCAGGATAAAGACACATGATTTTATCAAATAGTATTAATTACTTGTTTAAAATTGATGTTAAATTCAAATTTCATTGTTTGACCAATGCATTACTATGCATTTTAACACATTTTAGCTATTGGAAAGGCTGAACCAGGTCCATGTTATGTTATCCCACGAAACAAAACGGAACTTATTGAAAGACTTTTCAGACTACTCTGACTTTTGCATCATAGAGAAAGTGAACCAGGGAAAAGATGGCAAAATCAATGGTGAT
>NW_018405596.1:919301-921139 GCF_002113885.1 Mizuhopecten yessoensis
GAAGATCAGATGTATAAGGACTCGTTAAAAGTTTTACTTGGAAGAATCATGACAACATACACAGCTAAATTTGATTGGATGAAGTCAATTCTTCCACAGCATATACCACATACTTTAGATGATGTCATGTCTCAGAAATCAGAAATCTGTTGGCTTCCAGTAATGCTGAAGAATGAAGCCTGTTACTCAGACTGCATCCAAATCATGAAGTCATATGAGGCACAGATTTTGCAGTGGTACACCAAAAGTGGAAGAGGTAATAACATGGTTGTCAGTTGAGGTTAAGGGTCAAATGTCACACCCGACTACTTTTCAAGTCAAAGGCTTGTGTATGAGATATCTTATGAACCCCTCAACAGCTTAGTTTATAATTATACAACATGTATGGTAAGGTAACATTAAGGTATACAGCTGATTAGATTTTGGTGCTCATCGCTCAATGTTGAAAGGTCAGATGTCACACTTTACCATTTCTGTTTGTGTAGATGGGGAGCAGACAGAGGTGGTGGTATATGAGTCCTCATTCACAGTGTTCTTATTGTCTTAAAAGTTGAAATATTTTGGAAATTGAAATTAATGATAATGGAAATATTAATGATTAAACAATATTTTAGTAATGTCTATTATTTTTCTTTAATTTTTAAAGAAAGACCAATTGGGCTATGTACGAGGATTCAATTCCCTCCCTATATAGCTAGGCATTATTAAATATTACAGCTGGTGCAAAGTGGGCAGACTGCCTAGTGCATAGCCCAATTGTACAGAGTTCATGACATTTTCAGCATGTGACCTTGACAAGCTGAAGGTTCCAGTTGGAGGAGACCAACTAACCCGAGTGAGACTGCAAGGAGCCAAGGCTGTTCAGGATGGAGCATTGACAGCAGTAGATCGATTGGAGCATTTGGAACCAATCATCGTTGAATTATTCCATACATTACAAGATCTACTGGAGGTAATGTGGAATAAACTTATAAAATAGAATAAATGCAATTGTGTGTTCCTGAAACAATGTATACATTAAAATATTTAGAAACTTATGATGTGTGCCTTGAAAGCTTGTATAATAGAAAATTTGCTGGACATAATCAAAACTCGAGTATTATAAATTGTATTTCTTCAAAGAAGTCTGAACAAACTGAGTTTTTTAGATGCCAGTGTTTTGATAGACAATTTTTGAAATATCTTAAAGCTGTCTTCTGTACCACAAGATATTATATGCGAGTGTGCGGACCGGTGAGCTTATGCAATGGCGCGTGGTCCGTCAACTTTTCCTATAAATCGCTACTAGTCATAAACGACTGAGCGGATTTTGTCAAAATTTGGTCAGAAGCATCTTTGGGGGAAGGGGAACTAATTTTGTATAAACGGTGGGTCTGGCCCCCAGGGGCCATGAGAGGCGGGGCCCAATAGGGGAAATATAGCAAATTCCGTAAAATCATTCTTCTTCTGTAGGAATGAAAGAATTTGTTCCATATGTATGGTCTGAAGCATTCTCGGGTAAAGGGACCCCAATTTTGTATAAATGTTGGTTATTGGCCTGAGGGGTTGAGGATAAATATAGGAAATCAAAGTACTGAAAGTACTGAAAGCTAAGGCAAAAGATANGGGCGAATTTTTGACCTTGAGGAGGAAAACGAAGATTTGAAAGTAACGGTCACCAGGCTAGAACAAAAAATATCAGTAGTGGAGGATCGCGAAAAAATACTGAATCAGACACAAAACGATCTGGAACAACAAGGTAGAAAGAATTCTATCAGAATCATCGGGCTGGAGGATCCAGAAAGGCATGAGACGGTGGAGGATTGCGTGAAGAAAGTAGTGGAGTTCCTGGGGACCAA
>NW_018405596.1:921740-922953 GCF_002113885.1 Mizuhopecten yessoensis
TTGCATAAATTGTAAAATATTATAGTTGTATTGTTCATTAATTATATATATACTGTATAAGAATGTAGGAATGTGAGGTATTAGCTTTACATTTGGTTGTTCCATTTATTGCTATTATTTGTGTATCCTAATTATAAGCAAAGGAAAAAAGCATAATTGGGCCTATGCAAGTCTATCTGAAAATAATGTTGATTTGAAAGCGAAATTGAACGATAAATAAAAGCTTCAAGTGTGCATAGAGTATCATAATGAAAGTATATTCTATATAGAATTATAATCCCATGTTTTAGTTTATATAAACATGATATTCATGTACTAGATTTTAGAAGAAGAAGAAAATAATCAAAAAGGGGTTAATGCAAGTCTACATGAAAAAATAATGATGGCCAGGTTAATATAAGATACAAGTGTATCAACTCTATCACCATGAAGCTGGATTCTACATTCATTAGTTTTTTCATGTATATTTTTCTTGTATATGTATATTGTAGGTAAAAATGTACAGAAAAAAATCAATCAAAAAAGGCTTATGTGAGTCTGTCTGATTTATTTATTTCCTAATCCCCAACGGTAGCATGGATACAAATGCTCAAATTGTATCACCACGAAATTGTATTTCATGTACAATGTATATTATATATTATATATTTTTCATGTATGTATAGAAAAAAAAATCAAAAGTTTATGCAAGTCTACCTGATGTAGTTGTTGTTGTATATATAAAAAAAGTATATATACATATGTGTGTGTTTAAATGGTATATAGAATGGTAAATCGACGATACAAATGTGTGAAATATATCAACTTAAAAATTCACCATTCCATTTATGTATTATTGTATTTTTATTGATAGTGAAATTAAAGATTTACCAAGTCACTATGTTAATAGATGTTATGACATAATAGTATATNCCTGTAAAACAATTAGACATACAAAATAATTATGTTTCTTTTTCTGTTCTCATGTGTATGTGTATATCTCTGTAGGAATAGTCACATATAGCTACGTATGTTGGTGAGTGTTTCCGGATTTACACAAGTCCCGTGTTTTTGTTTACTAGGTTGTTCGTAGAACTTCCGGTTTCTAATATATTTCCGGTAAGAATGAGAATGAAAGCGTGCGTAAGTTTCAACTGTTTTGACGGTTTTCACCTAAAAAATGATATCTTATTTCTTTTTCTTTTACTTCTTTTTCTTCTTCTTCTTCTTCTTC
>NW_018405596.1:925627-926394 GCF_002113885.1 Mizuhopecten yessoensis
GATTCTTTAAATGCCTTTTCCTGAAGAATTGTAGAGTGTCTCCATATTCACTGCAATATCCAGGTGAGCAATACAGACCCTCTGGGCCTCTTGCTACATATTTTCCACTTTCAATTCATTTGATGTTGTGTCATACCTATTTGTATTCATCATTTATCGGCCCTAATGACCTTTTCAGTGTTGATGGGCTGTTAAGAATGTAATAATAATAATTATATTGTGGAAAGACTCTGACGAGGTGTGCCAATGGCTCTAAATATGCCTGTTGTTGTTTCCAGAAATTGTACAAGAGATTCTACAAAACCACCAGTGGTAGAGACAAAGGCACTCTGTTCAATTTAAAGGTAGCCATTGAACGGAGCAACATACATGGAAAAGTCAAAGGCCGGTTTGAGGTAAATGTATAATGCTACAATCATTTTTATGCACCAGGATTGAAAGATTGGTGTATACATATATTAGATTGTCTGTCTTGTACGGTTTGTTTGTCTATCAATATCACAAACTGAAACTTCTTTTTTAACTTAAACCTTGACCTTAACTTCTTAAATTGAATAAAGAAAGACCTAATACTTGACACTTAAATAATAAAGTCCTTTTATGTAATGGAGGACTGTATGAGGTGGATAGGTTTATTGGGATCAAAATGATATGTTAAATATGGTTTCATACATGAACATCCCAGCAGCAGATACATGTATTATAATTAATGGAAAGTTTATTTTTTTCTTTCAAAATGAAATATTTACAGATTGCTGGATGCCCAG
>NW_018405596.1:927086-952279 GCF_002113885.1 Mizuhopecten yessoensis
ACAACAAAAACCCGCAATTTTCCAACTCAAAAAAGGGACACCAATCCGAAAATAAAATATTATTCTATCATTCTCTTTATTTCCTCCGAATCTAAGATTCACAAACAGAACAATACATATATGCATTTATTGAAGATTGACAAAGTAACGTACATGTTATATGACGATATACAAACAGAAATTAAAAAGATAAATTGTATTGTAAAGTAAGGGTTATGCTGGAGTTAACTCCCCTTTGCGTCACTACGCTCCTTAACTTACTTAAGAGAGATGACCATCATACGAAATACTGAAAAAGGAAAAATGTTACAATTGACACATTTTAAAGATTAGGTTAAGACATCATTTGTAGTAAAATTTGCACATTCTGAATATACAGGTTACAGATTTTATGCGAAAGTCATCTAACTCCGACGAATTCAACTCATGCTCTACATTTCCTCCAATGAGGATATGAAACATATCATAATCAGACATGGAATGTAAGTACACACTAAACATTATGTCTTTTATATTTATAATATCACACCATAAATTGTCTCTAAACTCTCCTGTATAATCACATTCTAGAACTATATGGGTGGCTATATCACTGTACATAAAGCCACATTTATGACATAATTCTTCACCCTCACACTCTCTGATAGTTACAATTAATTTCATGACATATTGTATAGCTTCTCTTTTGGCTGGGAATTTAAATGCCAGTCTCCATAATACATGTGGTACTAAATGACTGTGGATAAGAGAAAATCTAGTAAACTCGCCATCATTGGCCATTCTTTCTCGCCACGCTAATTCCTCTACTGAGTATACGGCATTTTTTACTTTAACACGCCATATACATTTAGACGGAAAAGCACAGTTAGTTATAAAAGCATTAAACACTTCAAACAATTTATACTTTCGCAGTATTCTTAGTATATCAACTGCGAACCCTTGTCTATGTGAACTTAGCTTAGATTCTATATCAACGAGAAAATGTCAAAGTAAATATAAGTTAATTGAAATACGTGTTTTACGTAAATAAATTTTATTAAGTCTATATGTTGGATTGTTAGGCCTTATCTGTTTTAGAAAAACAATACTGTATATTAATTGTATATGTAAAGAAGAAAGAAACACGGTGAAACGCTTTAAGTTTCATTTATTTTCAAAGGCCGATGTGGTCAAAACTGATGATCTAATTCCGTAATAGTAGACAATAGACTTCTTGTTCCAATGTTCAAGCTGGTTTAAGGAAAGGCTACTCTACAACTGAAAATATATTTATCCTTCATGCTTTAATATAAATATACTTTTCAAAAAGTAAATAGCCATTCTGTTCATTCGGTGATTTCAGAAAAGCGTTTGATACTGTTTGGAGGGTAGGTTTATGGAAGAAATTATTAAAGAATAATATCACAGGAAAGATATTTAATTCTATATCTAATCTGTATGCAAACACTAAATCTTGCGTAAATTTTCACATGTCACGTCGGGGTAAAACAAGGTGAAAATGTCTCCCCATTTTTGTTCTCAATATATTTAAATGATTTAGAAGAATTTTTCATGCAAAGTAATGACGACCAACTCCAGTATATTGATAATTTATTTCAAGAACGCATGGGTATATTTGTTAAATTATTTATTCTGCTATATGCAGATGACACAGTTGTTATGTCAGAAACAGCTAAAGGTCTACAGAATGCTTTCCGTGAATTTGAAACTTACTGTACTATTTGGAAACTTAAAGTTAATCTCAATAAAACTAAAGTTGTTATCTTTGAAAAAAGTAAAAGTAATTGCACAAAAAAAATCGTTTTACTCTTTTTTCAAACACATGACAGCTACTCGCTTTTAGGACTGCTGTTTCATTATAATGGCAGTTTCTGTAAAGCAAGAAAAAAACTTGTTGAACAGGCTCAATTTTACCAATTCACTTACAATTCAAATTGTTTGATGTATTAATATCCCCAATCCTTTTGTACTCCTCAGAAATTTTGGGGTTTGAAAATACCAATATGATTGAGAAATTACATGTAACGTTTTGTAAAAGAATTTTAAATATACGTAGCTCCACAGCAAATATAATGGTATATGGTGAAACGGGTAGGTACCCTCTGAATATTGAAATTAAATCTAGAATGATAATGTTTTGGTATAAACTAATTACAGGTGAAAATAAATTGTCTAGTATAATGTACAAGCTTATGCTGAATTAACATGAAAATTATTTCGCTGATTTTAAATGGATTTCATATATCAAGAATCTCGTTTCCCCTACTTTTTATATAACAAAGGAAAGTGTTGATTTAGGAAGACAATCGCAAATCAATTATAGTCTGTTTCATACTTACCCCACAGGTAACTTACCTGTGTGAAAGTAGCCTGTGTGTACTTTTTTGGGGTTCAAATATCTTTATAAATAATCGATATATTTTTATACTTATACATATGTGGAGTTTACAGTCAAATATTTACATTATACTTTTAAACAGATAATATAGAATATAACAGCACTACATAAGAGTTCACAATCAAGTATTTCACTACTTATACATAATGATTACCTTTCTATTATATTACAATTTTTAAACATACAACCGTCAATGCAGGAGGAGTCAACAGACCACGGGAGAAACGATACCGAAACATCAGCAGCAGCCTGTTTAGGCCACCAAATACAAGACAAGTTTAACATTACATTTCCAAAGTTTAGTAATAGCAATCTCAAATTGGCCCCCATCAAATTTATTTCATATCCCCAATTTAAAGTTCAAGTCCAACACCCAAGAGGCACACATTTTTGATGTTATCTACCCCAAATGTGAGAGATGTGATGCTGCATTGGCGTACTCCATAAGATCCATCGTCTGGTTCTCAAGGCGCTCCTTTAGCTGGGTCAGTCGGCTGCTGCTGATGTTTCGGTATCGTTTCTCCCGTGGTCTGTTGACTCCTCCTGCATCTCGTTGTATCCTGTTGATCTCGTTGGCTGCCTGAATCTCTTGTAACACACTGATGATGGCGAAGATGTTTGGGTGTACATGGTGAACCTTCTTCTTCCAACTTCCCGTGCCAGGCCTGTAGGTGATTGGTGGTGCGGGGTCCTTCAATGGTTCCAGATATGACCATCTCCCTCGATCCACTGGGTTACGACGTAGTCTGTGAAAGGTGTTGTGTTCACGGGTAGGTCAGCATCCTCATGTTCACCTAAAGCAGCGTTGAACCTAACATCGTCCACACTCTCAGGGGATACCAGGGGTAACACTGCAGCCAAGCGCCCAAGTCGATTGATGTTGTCGTTCTCTATGTAAAATTGTTGGAAGTCCGGTCCGCTGGGTCTTCCTCCATATGCATTGCGTGAAGTGGAAAAAACAGCCCTTGATGATCACTCCGGGGAACACTTGTCGTAGATCGTTGTGTGTTGCAGTCTCGAAGTCAACGAACACTGTTGTTGGGTTGAGAGGTAGGTTGAGGTCGGTCATGGTTATTTTCAGTAGTGTCAGGAAACGGGTGTACAGCTGCTGGGTCTTGCCTGGAAGTAGTGAGTAGATGAGTGGGTACATCTTTCTGTCAATCAGTCCGTGGGTGGTGTGTATCTGATAGAATAGCTTAGGGCATGTGAAGAAAGTTCCATCACAATAGAGGTTGTCAGCATTGGCAAGGTCGAAGAGGTTGTCCGTAGTAGCGAAGCTGATGATGCGCGAGCCATTTTGTACAAGGTAATGTAGGCATCTTATTAAATGTTACAATAATAAAGATTATTTGAAGTACATGTACTAGAAAATGAAATAACACATTTCATCTTATCATATCAGCAGAACAAGGACTACACAATGGATATATTTAATACTTCATATATTCATTTATGTATATATGATTAATATTAAAATAATATAAAATTTATCATTTGTCATAACAAATCTGAAAAAACTTATTAAATATATTATTAAATTAAATATGATAAAACACCACCTTAGATAGAAGGGTTAATCACAGGTAAAAACAGGTAAACTCACAGGTAAATACTGCCCACACTACTTAGAAACAGATTATAATCCTTCTAACAACACTCTTCCCCCCATATTATTTTAAAAAGTGGGGGAAACGTGAACAAGCCAAGAATCTATTCTTTAGGACTCCGGCGTCGATCTCCCTCCCCAGGCTCTGGAACGGTCTCACCGTGTCGGAAAACCGGACCAGAATCGAGAAGCTAAACCACGCCAAATCATCGCGCGTCTGAGTTCCGTGGACGCAAAGTTTACCCTTCGGGTATGCAATGGTAGATCGCTTGGTGATAACACGGGTAAATTTACTTTCTACAATCACTTGGGGTCAAGTGTAATTGATTATGTTCTCATACAAAAAGATTCCTTTGGTATGATCACTGAATTTAATGTGCTTGATTTTAATGAATGGTCTGACCATGCGCCAATTAATTTTAAATTTAATATAACATTCAGTCCAATTGAAGTACATGCAAGTGGTGATAATCTTGTAAATAACGTTAAAAGTAATTTAACAATAAATACATAAAAATGGAACGCTGTTGAAGAAGCTCGAATGAATAGTTATTTAGATGAGAACATTAATTTGTTACATAATATTGTTAATGACATGCAGTAACCTGTTGTCTCAGTAGATCATGGTATTGATCTTTTTTCTTCTGTTATAAATGAAATATTTAACCCATGTTGTCAATCTTTTTCTACTCCACCATCTGACAGTAAATTAAAATATCGTGCCCATAAACCCCGGTTTGACGATAAATGTAGACGACTAAACAAATTGTATCGACGCAGTGTATGTTCTTTTAATTCCGACAGAACCCCTGCCAACAGGTTGTCTCTTGTCGAATCCAAGCGTAAGTATAGGCGGTATGAAAGGTTGGTTAAACGTAAATATTTTAGATCAGAGGGAGACCGTTTAAGTCTGATACGCAGAAAAAATCCTAAACTTTTTTTATCGATATTTTAAGAAAAAGTCGGACTGTCCCACAAACCATTTGAATCTTGGAGACTTTTTCGAACATTTTAAAGCTGTAAGTAGTGGCCATGATAATGCTACAGATAATCCAAATACTTCAGACTACGACAATTCACAGATTTATGACGAATTAGATTCCCCTGTAACAGATAAGGAAGTAATGAGTGTTTTAAAAAGCGCTAAATTAGGTAAATCCCCTGGAATTGATAACACCCTTAACGATTTTTTTGTCAAACATAAGGAGACATTTGCCCCCATTCTCTCAAAACTATTTTATGTTATTTTTGATATGGGCGTCTTTCCTTTAATATGGTCCAAGGGTCTCATTTTCCCTTTGTTCAAAAAAGATAATGCCAATGATACAAATAATTATAGTGGAACCACATTGGTAAGTTGTTTGTCTGAATTATTTACTAGTGTTTTAAACAATAGACTGCTAGGTTGGTCTAAGCAGTAAAACATCGTCTCCGATGCCCAATTCGGATTTAAACCTGGTTTTGGAACTAATGATGCTATTTTTGCTTTACATGGTATAATTAAGAAAATGCTTTCTAAAAATCGTAAGCTTTACTGCTGTTTTGTTGACTATCGTAAGGCCTTCGACAGTGTGAATAGAAATAAATTATTTTTGAAACTTTTTCATAATGGAATCAGAGGAAAATTATTAAATATTTTGAAATCTTTATATAAAGGTTTAAAGTCCTGTGTGATATATAAGTCTGAATTGTCTGATTTTTTTTCGTGCTCACGAGGCTTGATGCAAGGAGAGGGGTTATCTCCATTCCTTTACTCCATGTATGTGAATGATTTTGAAAATGAACTTATTAATACTTCCTGTGACGCTTTATTCTTAAGAGATATTTCTCTGTTTCTTCTTATGTATGCAAATGATATTGTCCTTTTCTCAGAATCTGCCTCTGGCTTGCAGAAAATGTTAGACTCCTTAAAACAATATAGCGACAAATGGCAATTGACAGTCAATATGGAAAAAAAACAAAAATTGTTGTATTTCCTAATGGCGGAAGATTACGAGCTGGCGATTTTTTTTTTACTTTAATGGCAATGAAATAGAAATTGTTGATAGATTTAATTACCTTGGTGTACTGCTCACTAATTAAATGCGACAATTGTGTTCTTAAGTCAGTTTATGAAGATATGGATGAATGTAATCACAGAAACTGTAATTGGCGTTGTCAAGTTAGAAAATTATTATTGTCTTCTGGTTTTGGTAATGTCTGGTTAACTCATTATGTTGATAATGAAAGGGTATTTTTACATTGTTTCAAGCAGCGTTTGACAGATGTTTTTATTCAAACAAGGAATGAATTTGCTGAAAGATCATCCACATGTTATTTGTATAAATTCCTGATAGATACCTTTACGTTACAATTTTATCTAACAAAGTCTATTCCAGATGCGTATCTTAAACTTATTTCGAAATTACGACTTTCATCGCATCAGTTACATGTAGAAGAAGGTCGGTATCGTAATATTCCGAGGGCGAATAGGTTATGCCGTTATTGTAATCAAAACCAGGTAGAGAACGAGTTCCATTTTGTTCTGATTTGTCCACTCTATGTTGATATTCGTAAAAAGTTCATTAAAAGGTATTACTGGAGCCGCCCATCTTCATATAAACTTGTCCAGCTGCTGGCTGTACAGAACAGAAAAGAGCTGTGTAATTTAGGAAAATATCTGCAATCAAGTTGGCTAGAACGGTCTAGATTCCAACCTTAGGTTGTTGTGGTTTTTTTTATCACACTAACATTTGAGTACTTTTTTATTTCAAGGTTAACACATATTGTTTTGTCCATCCCCTGATTACTACATCACTGTATACAAACTGTATGCCTTTTTTGTTTTTATAATTAACATACTCTTTGTTGAGCCCCAGTTATTAAGAAAATGCTGCACCTCATCTGTTTTCGATAGCCACAGTACACTTAGGTGAGGTAATTTTATAAGAGCTGTCCATCTTCCGATAATTTATTTATCTTGTACTTTATAATAATTTAAAGAATTATACTGTCTGTTTATACATGCGATGAACAAGATTATGCTTCATCCATGATGTTATAATTATTTGGTATTTCATATCACTGATGTATCAATTATACGTTGCTATATATGCTTATGAGCCGTAAGGCTTCAAGTTGAATAAACAATACAATACCTTGTTAAAATCCAGTCGCGGTTTTCTCCCCAATGATCAATTCAAGGGTATTTCTGTAAATGAGGACCTCATGCACCTAATATCGCGGACGTTTAGCTTACATCGCGAGGAACTTGGTTAAAACTCACCACATAACACAGACGTGGACTACTAACGGCAAGATCATGATAAAAGACAAATCGTCTAAAATCTATCAAATCCGGTGGGAATTATAACTTGAACCCCTTCGGTCCCCATACCATAACCACTTAGTCGAGAGTCAGCGTCGCTGGGCTGACTTCCCGACGGTGATGTGTGCTGTTCTTTCTTTTGTGTTGTGACTCTGACTCAAACCCGGGTACTATGTGCGCCTTCAAAGTGTATATTGTGTCATGTTTTGTTTTTGACTTATATTATCCCCACCGTATGTGTTCCGCATAATTTGTTTCCGGTCTTCAATCTTTACACCAAACTGTATTTGCATATGTACAAAAGCTTATAACACAGTGTACAATGCATAGACTAAACTTTCTACTTTTTATTATTTCAAAGTCAAATCTAAACTTACATGATAGTTTCTCAAACTTTAACAACCCTCACATGTCTTTTTTGTTGTTGTTTTGTTATCTATACAGTATATGTATCTTCTACTATATCCAAGGTATCATGAAATGTTCGAAGTTTACTAATTAGGTACAAACAGCCTGAAATGTAAACCCTGGTATGAGGTGTAACGTTACCTAAAATAATATTGTTACTCACATACTCATACTCAAATACTTTCCAACATTGTAATATCTCGTCAAGACGTTCTTGATGCAATACATTCCCTTGACATGAAGAAAGCCTCTGGTCCCGACCTTATAAGTCCTCGTTTGATTAAGGAAGCTGCCGATATTCTTAGCTATCCACTACAAATCCTATTTAACCTTTCACTCACTGAATGTATTTTTCCGTCATCTTGGAAAACTATTCATGTGACACCAGTATTTAAGAAAGACGATCCATCTACTTTAAGTTATTATCGTCCTATCTCTCTATTATCAATTGTTAGGAAAATGTTGGAACGCTGTGTATATAAATATGTTTACAACCATCTTATTGATAAATCTTTATTAACACCCTTCCAGTCTGGTTTCAGATCCGGTGATTCCACTATAAATCAACTTCTATCTATTTCTAATGATATCTTCTCTGCTCTGGATAAAGGTAAAGAAGTCCGAATGGTCTTCTGTGATATCAGCAAAGCGTTTGACCGAGTATGGCATCGAGGCCTTCTTTCTAAACTTAAATCTTTCGGCATCACAGGAAATGTTTTTACTTGGTTCTCAGATTACTTACATAATCGCTGTCAACGTGTTGTAATAAATGGTTAACATTCTTATTTAGCATATATCACAGCAGGAGTTCCATAGGGATCAATTTTAGGTCCACTGCTCTTTTTAGTCTTTATAAATGATGTTGTTAAAAACATCTCGGTATCTCTATCTAAGCCAATGGAAGTTGGAGTGACCATATTCAAAACAATATTAGCAAAGCCTCTAAAAAAACTTAGCATAATTAGGAATCTAATATTTATCATTGATAGAAAGTCTCTTCAAACGATATATTATACTTGTATAAGACCCTTATTAGAATATGGTAATATTGTATCGGACAACATAAGTTTAGGCCAAAGCCAGTTGATTGAAAACATACAACTCGAAGCAGCCATAACCGTTACTGGGGCAACCAAACTCACAAGTCACGACAGACTATATGCAGAATCTGGTTGGGACCCCCTTATTGTCAGAAGGAGAAAACACAAATTAATCCAATTTTATAAGATTGTTCATGGTCAGTGCCCTTCTTATCATGCTAACGTTCTACCTGCTCGCCATTCAAATATACATACTTACAATACAAGAAGAGCTAACAATTTCTGTCAAGTCAACTGTCGAACTAAGCTATATAAAGACTCTTTCCTCCCCTCTTCTGTCGATTTATGGAATGCACTACCAGATAACGTAAAATACAATCCCTCAATTACTAACCTCAAAAAAATTCTAAATGCCGACACTCTCTCTGTTCCTCAGCACTATTACTACTGCAGAAGCAGACAAGGTCAGATCCATCATGCACGACTTAGGATGAACTGCAGCTCCTTAAATACTCACCTGTTTGCACGAAGCTTAGTTGATAGCCCCATGTACTCATGAAATTTGTCTACTGAAACTACAGAACATTTCCTCCTCCAATGTCCTCAATACCAGCAGCTAAGAATCAAATGTTTTAGTCGCCTACCTCCTAACTATAATGTAAGCTTTTTACTTTATGGTAGACCCGAACTACCAATTCACTTAGATGAAACTATTTTTGACTGTGTTCAAAACTTCATCATTCAGTCTAGACGCTTTTAAAGAAACTTTGACTTCATTCATATCAGTAATCATGTTTGCTGTGGTGATACTTGCAATTACTTGAATATCGCATTGGTCTGCGTAGAGTGTTACAGATCATTAGTGCCAGTTAAGAATTGCATTTGTAGTTTTAATTTGTTTTCATAGCATACTACATAAGCTTTCCAAAACATGTACAGACACAGTGCTCTTTCATCAAATATCGTTTGTATTCATGCAATCAGCGTTTGTTCTCCCATTGCAGTTTTGATGCCCATCGCTTCCCCATCAAACATCATCCCAATACCACTATAAATCCTTGAACCCTTTCTCTTTCTTTTCCCTGCACATGTTATACTTTATATATATTTATATTTATCTATATGAATTATCATATTGTCAGTACTGATCCATAGCTGCTGTTATGTCTATAAGGAGACGGATTTACATAAGTATTATTTACTTGTTTCTGGATCCTTTTCTGTATTTATAACCATGTACTATTGTTATTTAACATCAATAAAATAAAGTTTAAACCAAGATTCTATTCATTTGCACGGGACTAAGTTTATGTTTAAAATTAGATATTGTACACGGAATTGGATAAAGTCCGTGGTTATGTATTCATCTAACTTGATGTTTTTAAAGACTTAAATTTGTTTAAATAAATTCGACGAGTATTTAGTAAGAGTATATTTACTTTTCACGACCATGTATCTTTAGTATATATTGGAACAAATCTATATTTATACATATTATATCGATAGTTGTTATAACTAAAACAAAACCGTAGAATGTTCATGTACGTCAATACGTTTATAACGTTCGTTGCATAATACAATTATTTAAGCATTTGTTAATTATTCAAGCATTTGTTCTAATATAGTTGACTATAAGTAATTTTGGGGAAAATCCTCTATTTGCCAATTCTATTAAAAATTTATCTCCGTTTTCGTCGTCATTGCATTACCAACATATATATATAGTCAAGTCAAGTCAATTTTGTTAATTATAGTGTCAATGTATCTTTAGTATATATTGGAACAAATCGTTACACAGTATAATAACATAGTTACATAACAGGGATCAATCATCTTAATGTAAAAATATATATAGACCATATCATAATTTTGTTAAGAACAGCTATTATACATAATAAATTAATAAATTAAAACAAACTATCACATGTGCCAATCCAGAGAGAAGGCCCTACATAACAAACTCCTGAATTTTGTCCTTACATATTAAATACTATAATAGTTAAAAGGTTTCTTTTACATTTACTGCCTTAAAACATGATGTCTTTTGAAAAAAAAACCAATAACAATGCTGATAAATAAAATGAATAATTTCCTAGTTCTATATTGTAGTGAAATTTAGGTTTCCAAGAGTTGGGGAGCCCCTACCAGCGAGATCTGCTAAATTCACACTAACTAGTAGCTAATTATAATTTAAACGGAAGATTATTTTCATAAAATATGTTTTCTGATTGTATTTAACAAATGCATAAAATAGAAAATGTAATTGTATATGATATTCAGCCTAAAATGGCTTACAAGACACTGTTTAAAATTATAACTAATCACATAGATTGCTACGTCTTCTGTACATATTATATAAGTGGTTTGATAGTGGAATTTGTAATTCCTCGGAAGACATTATAAAATTAAATTATAATATATATATTTACCTGTTACTGTGATTTAGATTCGGTACCAGTATACACCTCATTAGTGTACCTTCAGAAACTTGGATTGTTAAGTGCCCGGGGGCACAGAGCCGGGATATTTGCCCGAGTCCAGAATGGAGCCGTACTTCAGATAACAGATTTCTGTTATTTCATAATTAGTGTCACAAACTCAGGGTTATTAAAAGTATATATGTGTAACAGTATCTCTGGGAGTCGAATCAAGTTTTCATGTCATTTAGTATTTTGCTTTCGGATGATCAAAGACGCATAAATTGCGTAATATGTAATATATACGTCTCTGGATTGATGTATAAGAAGCGTGAAGTAATTCCTTTAAATTATCTATTTATTTGTTACATTGATTAATGACAACCTTCTCGTCTACCCTTCATAAGATGGGTCAGAGAACTATATCTAGCTTGTCCAAAACAGATCTGTGAGTTAATCAAGTAATCGAAAGGACTTGGAATCATAAACAATCCATATACTTTTTGAATTTCATAGTATTTGAGTATCTCATTTAACTGAAGGTTCTTCTCAAGCATTGTTATATAATTGATACTGTTATGTTTAACAAAATTGAATAACTAACATTTTTGAAAAGTAATTTCAATTTTTCTAAATATTTCCTGTTAAATTTATATATATGATCTTAATAACCCCAATTTATGACATGAATAGAATTAATATAGTATCATGTAATTGCAATTCTTTTATCAAATATTTCGTATACCTGATAATGATACTTAAATGTATCTAATATATATATTCATTAATGTATATATAATATGCCCGTTCCTGCCCGTTCCTGTAAATCGTCGAACCCCTTGTCACGGCATTTGGGTAATGTTATCGGCACCAAAACGCATATTTCCAGACAGGATGCGACATATAGAAGTAAATAACTTCAAGAAATGTGATATTCACATTATTATACCTTCTGTTAAAATCTCGTAATCGGATTGGTTGAGAGCGATGTGAATATTTTCACCCCTCGGAAAGCATTGTTGACCTCGGCGAACAATGCTTCCTTGGGGTGAAAATATGCAATATCGCCCTCTCATGAATGTGATATTTATATAGTAATAAAGTAGTATTTGGTTCATAACTGGGTCGTATGGCCTATGGGGTAGTATTGGGTCATAGTCACGTCAATTCGGTGATGTTTTCGGCACCAAATCGCATATTTCCCGATAAAATATGGCAGATGGAAGTAAATAACGTCTACAAAGGTGATATTTCACAGTAATAAAGAAGTATTTGGTTCATAACTGGGTCGTATGGGGTAGAATTGGGTAGTATATTGGGTGGTATTGGGTGGTATTGGGTAATTAAACGCGCCGAAATGACAGTGTTTGATGCTTTATAAGTATTCGTTTATGATACCATCGATATCCGGTGCTTTGTTATTACTAAGATAACAATTTGTATCGAGTAATTATGTATTATGTATACTGTTTTTATTTAGTACTAACACAGACTTAGATAATCTTATTCCGTGGTACTAATCACGAGAACGCAAAACGAACGCGCCAGTACAGTTGCGTCTTTCCGGCACAGGCAGGCACGGTGCAAGCACGTGTATGTAGTCTGGGATGTAAGCTGACAGTTCCTGGTAGGAGTGGAAGGGGATTTCCTGTTCTATTTTTTAAGGCACAAATTCTCAAAGTTTTGGTGAAACGTTGTATTTTTGAACAAAAAATTAGAGTATAGGGAGTTGTTTTTAGCATTAAGAAAAGGACCAGATAGATTTGACGACTTTTCAACAGCGCAACAGAAATGTCTGCACGGGAGCCTAATGTACAAGTTTGTAAATAACACGACCAGAAACCCACCATCAGTCGGGCTATCGTTAAAGGTATTGTACAGTGAATTAACAATTTGATATTGATATTGTATAGTCTACATTATTTAAGTTTCACTGATTCTTTGAGTCCTTTTTATTATATGATAATGTATTAGATGTCATGTAATGTTATAAGGTATGGATATAGAGGCATCCAATGCTTGCGTCCATTACCTTTCCTATTAAACTCTTATTGAATACTTACACCCCATCTCTCTCCTTTATTTAACCGAAACCTAGGATCTAGCCCTGGTGTTTCTGGCCCTGATACCAGACTAGAACATTTTGACAAGATATGTCTATTCTTGCACCTCAGACAGAGATATCCCGTCATACCCCATGCTAAATTTGTCTGTCTCTTCCGAACTGTCTTGTACCTTTACCAGGGTTGCATCTAGGGCGCGGCATTGCGTCAATGACGCAAATATGATAACATGCCCGCATAAATAGAAATCATGTGCGGGTAAAATCCCGCAGAAATACGCCTGTGTACGCATTATGTCAAATTGAGGGCGAGAAAACTCGTCCTGGACATTTTGCTTCGAGACACGGGAAACGAGATTACTCGTTTTGGAAAACCCCTTTGTTCAACGTCATCGTATTAATAGCTATCAACCGTGAACCAATCAAATCACTTGTCAGGGGGATTCTATATACACGTCATATCATTTCTGTGCGTTGATTAGTCGGTTACAAGGTTAGCAAAGGTCACATTAAAGGCTATTCATAAAACGAAAGTACTTCGTCAGAAAATGGCGGACCAACAATTTTTTTTGATCAAATGCTTCGGGGATTTAGGTAGTGAAGCCATTTTCGACGGTATTGAAGTGGGATATATAGTAGCATTGGAGTTAAATGATTATCCTTCATTCGATATGATTTATTTGTACAATGACGATGATATTGTGCGGGATCTAGCCGCGAGATAGAGACGGTACAGAATTGACAACAACCCGATTCCGACATTATCGGCAACGCAGGTTTGAAAGTGAACATCGATAATCATAATGATGCATGCGCATTGCCTTTGGAATATTTCTAACTCTTCATGTATGACAAATTGTTTTCAAATAAAGTTATTGAAACAGACAGTATTTTTTTACCAATGTAAGGCTAATCGCGGCATAAATCAGAATCAATTTGCCCGTATCAATCTTTGTTTATATTTGACATATCTTGTCGGGACCACGTCAATTCGGGACCGACATGTCAGCCTCGGAACTCGAATAATTATTTTGCCTGACAATTTTCATTGGAATTATTGAGAAATCTTTTCTTTATAATTATTGACAACAGATTCTTTAATAGAGACCCAAGTTTTTGTGACCAAAATGACAGCACAGAATCATAATCGGACTCAAAAACGCGTAGCATTGACTTACTGTTACCTGTAATTAACACACCTGCATGGTTATATGTATATAAAATGACTGATAGAACTAATATCAAATAAACATCAATATGATATGAAAGTGTGTGAATGTCTTTATTTAAAAAATATGAACAAACGATGAGCTATTATCAATGGACAAGACACTGAACGTTTTACTTTGAGTTCACCTGTCTTACCTGGGCATTTATAAGCTGTAAATGAGCAGGTAATGTCATAGTTATTTAGTATGATATCAGAATAAGAGTTATTTGTCTTCAAATGTCAACATGTACTGCATTTTAATGAAAATTAAAGGGAATAACAAAGAAATTATATTAATTATCAAATACTTTACCTGTCCCTCACCTGTACAGGTAATTATAGGAACTTTTCAAAAAATGTCTAAGGTTAATTAGATAGGTCTTTATACAAGGTTCCTAAAACATATAGGTTTTGAATACGTATGAGCTACAGAAATGCCAATAAAGTAGGTTTTAAAATTGAAATACTTTTAATTAAATATCTTCAAATTAATTCAGTGGGAGCATTGTTTACTATGAAAAGTAATGCAGCATACAAAGAGATAAAGAAATAAAATAGACAAGACAATGTTTCACTCACCGTAATAATGCAGTATTTTGTATTGATCAATCAGTAAATTCGTTGTTGTAGACATCATTGTAATGGTAGACTGTCGCATTCCGGAACTTCTCGGGCCTTTTTACCGACGTAGAAGGAAAACAGAGAGTTCCGATGAGTCTGATAGTCTGGTTTCGTTCTCCTCTATTCGGTTTGCAACTGTATCAGTTGCAAACTCCACAACCCCCCTCCCGAACCTCCCCCTCCCTCCCTCGTCGCTTCGCTCCTCAGGTGGCTGCCTTTGGCAGCCACAGAGTGGCCCCCCAATTGTCAGAAAGGAGGGGGGCATGTACACAAATGTCATAAATCCTGAATGCAACCCTGTAGTCGGTCGCCCTTCCACTGAGCTAAAGGGAAATTCCATCTAGCTCGGAAGCTAGAAAGGGACCTTAATCCTATGTACAATTAAAACTTGCCACACTACTACCCCCTTTTTAAATGTGTTCGCCCTCGAACACCACAACCCAGGTTCTAACTCCCTGTCACCACAGGGTTGGCCACGAACACCATATGTAACAGGAAAGGGAATAGTGTGCTTCCAACGAGGATCAAACCTTCAGTCTCCAGGTTCCTACTCAGACGCTCTACCACTGAGCTAAAGGGAAATATCCCTCTACCTCAAAGCTAGAAGGTGACCTTAATCCTATCATCTATGTGCAAATTAAAACCTGCCGCAATACATATTAGATAGCCTACATAGAGACAGAAAGGACATCCGCTCATATTACAACGAAACGATATAAGAAGGCTAATTACAACCTCATGTCCCTTAGCACTAATGTTTGGCTGTAATAGGCTAATATCTTCCATCCCACTTTGCACTGATTTAGACTTATTATTCACTTGATCGGTTTTGCTTAATATACACATGTATGCATTTATCTTTGCTTTTATAATTTCAGACTGGTTTATGTGAAAATTGAATAAGATGGTCAAGTTTGAAAGGTAACACATTGAAAAAAACTATAAACATCTGCAGTGTCGAAAATGAGTAGCGAAATGGAGATCGATTCAGTTGGAGACCCTATAGGTGACCTTGGACAGTTTTCTCAACATAAACTTCTCCTAGATGTGGACAGCGAGCTGGACTCCGTAGACATAGAAAACATGAAATTTTTATGCCATGATGTCATTCCATTGAGCAAGCTTAAAACGATTGACAGAGGAATTGATTTATTTGTGCAACTGGAAAATGCAAACAGGATTTCTCCCAAAAAGGGAAACATGGAAATGCTTGTTGAAATTTTGTTCAGAGTGAGAAGACTTGATTTGGTAAAGAAGTTGGGAAGAAATTCTAAGGAAGTGAAGAGAAAATATGGTGGACCTGACCGTGCCATCTCGACAAACTTGTTGCCCTTCAGGTAAGATCTAAATTCATCATGATCATGAAGCCAAACAACAACAGGATAAAGAGACACAAAACATCGATCTACAGTGATATTTTTACTTTTTTTTTCAAAAGGGCCGGTGCCTTTTTTTATTCCGAATTTTACTGCGCAGACACAATGAATTGGGAAGTTTACAACATGTTACGGGTGTTTGATATAAGGGAAATTTTGTTTGATCGCGCTCAAAACAACCTCATGTGTAAACAAAACTTGAAGCTTGAATTCAATGCCCCAAGATAAACTTCTTTTTGTCAAAAATTTTCACATCAAAAAATTTAACAACCTTGTACAACAGTTAATAAGAAGGCATACTTTAATATTTTTACAAGCGATTGGGAAAAAACTGGGTCGGTATTGGGAAAACTTCACTTGGGGAAAGGATCTAAAGTCAGCACTAAAAATCGGGTAAAAAAAATCACTGACTCTATATAAGTGATTGCCATCTTTAGAATTGAATGGTCCAGCTATCTGCTCTACATGGTACTACTAACACTATAACAGGGCTGACCAACATTCTGCTACCACTAACCCTCCACCACTGGGTCATGGGTTCGAGGCCTATGTGGCAGTCGCCGGGTACTGGCCACAGGTCGGTGGATTTTCTTGGGGAACTCCAGCTTTCCAACACCACCAAAACCTGGCACATCCTTAAATGACCAGAGCTGTTAATAGGACGTAAAACCCAAACAAACCAAACCAAATCTATACACACTTGGAATAATACATGATTACAAAATTGAAGCCTCGGAAGGCACATCCTTGCAAATTATAAAGTGTTCACAAAATGAATCATGTGGCAGCATAACGGTAAATTGACCAGCATTGAGTTCGGATGTCGATGGAGTATTCAAAGCATATATACATATATCAGCCTAGAAAAAAATCATTTTTCGTTACTTCATACCCGAATTCAAATATATTAACTATGAGCCTTCGTTTCTGTCGTGATATTTTCCAAGGGTAGAGAAGATATTCTGTACTAAAACAGAAGCCCTTAGATTTTAAAGATGATAATTAGATAATTAAATAGAATACATGTACAACTTTAACCTTGTGGGGTACATTGAAACAATTGTAATATTTTTTTTTTTTTGTTATTCTTAAAACCAATGTGAATCTTTCAAATATATTACATGCATTGATATCACAATTACACAATGTTATTTTCTCAGTTTCCATAGGGTAAGTCATTCAGGCAAGAAGTATGAAGAAATCTTGTCAGAGTTACTATGACAGTACAATCAGTATTTTCCAGTATGGTCCAGAGATTGTATTCTATTTCTTGATATTTCCGAGCGAGAACAAGAGCTTAAACGAACAAATCATTTTCAAACACAACAATACATTTTATGGACAAATATAAAATTAACATAATGAATTCAAATTTTCGCCAACCCCCCCCCCCCAATTTATTTAAAGGGGCTGGTCGGGGAAAAAAAATACAAAATAAATGGGTCTAAATGCGTTCTCTGTCCTTCCAAAAGTTATACCACGGCAATATGATGGTCATGGTCTGCTTGCAATGTCCAGTTTTGACCACTGAAATCTCGGGGAAGCCCCGCGTAAATTTAGTGCATATCTATTTATATATGTCATGTGGTTGTTTCGAAAGTGAGGCAGTGAAGATAACAACAATAGCACGCCGTCATGTGCCATGTCGGACTCAACTAGCGGACAAGACAGAAATACTATACGTAAATAATTGTTTTCAAAGGTCATGGATGATGCAAGTATAGGATTCCTACCTATGTGTTGTTGTTATATATAACGGTATTGATACCTAGTGCCTGTCATGACTTTAGCATGCATCTTTTTCTTTCGCCGCAATAGTTACATTTGGCCTTGTTGATGGCGCGTGTTCGGTAAAATTACATCACTGATCTTGGTCAATTGAGAGTTTTAGAAGTGTCAGGTGACGATTTAGGATTTGTTTAATATAATTATATTTTTTACTCTTATGGAGTGAATTTCAGCAAAATTTGAATCGGTGTATTTCATAAGAAGGTATTTTAAACATGTGTATGCCATTTTAGCAAATATGACATTTTTTCCCTGACCAGCCCCTTTAAGTACAAAATGAGATTTTACAGACTGCCTGCCGCTACCTGTGTAGCCTGAATGGGGCGTTCAGGTAACATGCAGAAGGGATATGCACCTGCAAATCTCATATCTGCACGCCACCTATTGGCACTGCATAACATAGAGAAAATAATTTTATCCTAATTCCAACCTGTGCAAAGGTTGAAATTATGTTTATATCTCTCATTTGTTTCAGAAATTTGTTATATGAGCTTATCGAGGAGTTAACTGAAGAGGATTATGTTACAACAAAGTTTGTGCTACAAAGTCAGTTTGGAAGAGGAACAATGGCTAAGTTAAAGTCAATGATGGAGTTCTTTACATTTCTCGAGCGAGAACAAGAGATTGAAGCGATGGATGTTAGCATTCTATACAAAATAATGGACATTGTGAAAAGGTCAGACCTGAAGGACAAAATCAAAGAATACGAAAGTAAGTTTAGATAATTACTTGTTACATTTTTATACTGTCAATATATCAGAATACATGTACCATTTTCATAGGCTGTGTTAAAAAAAAATTTGAAACTTTGATTTGATGAAATTGAATGAAAATGTTGAATGAAAAATAGTTGTAACCACTGGGTTCGATATTCTCATGTGTAGTTTACAGGACACAGGTTTTTGAGAACATATACTTTGTGACATGTTCATGTATAAGGCAAAAAAATAATTATATGCATGTTTCAGGTATCCCGACTTACCCTAGATATTACTGCCGACCCTAATTATTTTATCACCTACTTGTATCTTAAGATTATTAACCAGGCAAAGTTCACAGCCACTGATTAAAATGTACTTTCTCCCTGTTCTGGGAGTGTGACCTTATTCTTGACAAATTAATAGCCATTGTAATGGGTAGAAATACATTGAAAAATTTGAAATAAAAGATAATATCAATTCACAAAAATTAAAAATCAACATTAAAATATAATTCTTTGCCTACCAACCTACCCTATTCTTTCAGGCTTAATTTTTTTTGTTACCTGAAATAAGCATACATTTGTTTGACCTAATACAATGTTTAGCTATCTTAGGTTTGAGATTAAAAATATAAATATTATTAAAAAAAGAAATGGCTGTTATTACATGGAGGCATGGTAGTCTAGTAGTAGGACACCGGTCTCGTGACCGAAGGGTCTGGCACTGTGTTACAGTATCTTTGAACAAGATACTTTACTCGGCTTGTTCCAGTCTACTCAGCTGTAAATGAGTACATGGTTGGGTAGTACTGGAATTGTTGAATGCTAGCTGTGAGTGCCTAAATGGCAGCACTGGCTGTACATGCTCCCCAGGGAGTTGAGAAAGATATTGGCTGGTTGCAAATGCCTATACACTGATATTAATTTGTGAACCACTTTGAGACGACCTACGAACTAGGTTATGATAAAGCCGTAAATTATTACACTTGCTTTGAGCACAGATTAACTTACATTTTTCTCACTGACAGAATATCCGTACAAGAAGGGTAGACCGGGCCCACCTCTGCCCCCAGTCGCAGGACTTGGAGTTGGGCCTACGCAGACGCCAATGATTGTGGATACAATCCCGGTAAAAGCCTCGCCACCGTCACCGGGTGACATTGAAATGGAGGACACAAGTCAGAATTTTCTACCAGCAGGAAAAGGTATGTACATAGACATTGTAATGGTCTCATGATTATATTATTACTGCTAATATTAAACTATTTTAAGGTTGTATTTAGATATATGGCTCGCAGAGTCTAGTAGCTTCTCTGGAATCATCCAGGGTCTAGTTGCTTCTCTGTATCTTTGGAGTCTTGCTCGGTCATGTAGCTAGCTACTCTGGGACACCTCAGAGTCTAGATTCTTTAAATTTTAAAATATTCTATTAGTAAGTTTAGTTGTTTTGGTATAAAGTGAGTAGCCCCTGATACGCCAAACTTGTAGCTTGTATGCATTATAACTGTAGTGTAATAAACAGGTTAAACTGTTCTTGCGTGTTTCGTTGTATATAAATGTCCTGTGTCCTGGAAACCTGTCCTCATATGACCCTGGCTGTCAGGCTGACGTCAAACCCCAAACAAACAAACAAAATGAACTTGGAATTCCTCTACCTATGGTTTTCATTCATCACGTAATAAATGCATTTGAATATTATAAAACAAGAGAAATAATATCAGGATTGGTCAAGATCTGAACAAATGATACATATTACTTGCTTTTAATATAGCTACAGCACCAATATACTGTACATAAAAAACACCTGGTGTGTGAAGTCGTGTATAAAAGGGGAGAAATCAGATTCAATTTACGATATTTTATTATTTTCATGCGTTGGAGGTCATAGTCTTGTGATAACAAGAATATCAACAGTCTCTGATTTATGGAATATCAACCCGAGGAGAATTAATGATTTCCAATCTCATCTCAAGGGGGTGAATGATTCTTTTTTCTCTTACCCTGTTCAACAAAGCCTCGTGTTTGACAACTTAAGAATCTTCCCCCTCGGGTTGAGATTCCCCTATATCAGCCCCAAGGGTGCGAGAGATTCTATTAATCACAAACCGGAAACATTGTTGATACACCTGTCCAGGGTATATTAAATTAATAGAATATTACATGGGTCTCTTCCGTGGACAGGGATATATTGCCCCGTGGACAGGGATATATTGCCCTCGTTTAAAGTTTGGCTGGCCAGCACTCGGCAATCCTCGTGCTAACCAGCCAAACTCTTATGCTCAGGTCGAGGTGTCCATGGAACAGACCCATGTTTGATTACATTTCTCACATACTTACAAATAAACAAATCCCAGTCGGAATAAGCATCGATCTGATTCTTCCGCCAAAACACCAACCCTAGGGTTGAGACGGATGATTCCCCATTCACAACAGTTGTATGACATCACGGAAACAATAAAATGACGTCACATCGACAATCCATTATTATGACGTCATAGGGCGTGTCAGCTGTCTTTCCCTAGCAACAACGGGATTACTCTGTGAAGAATGTTAGAAACAATAATCTCAACTTTTGTTATAGTAATTTCAAATGATAGTGAATTGTGATGAAAATATTTTCAAATTCCTGACATGAAATGATACTAAATTCATGTGATCAATAGAATGTCAAATTTTTATGACAAAAAATTCCTGAGGTTACAAAATAAATCTCTGTACTTAAATCCAAGGATCCTATGAAGTCAAATTTATCTGATCCTGTCAACAATGTACGATTGACACAGGTTTATGGAGTATAGTTCTACAAGCCAGATGGCTGAAGCTGGTATATTTTGTGTGAAGACTAGTGAAAATTTCCCTTTATTAATATTAAATCATAACCCTGACTAGATTTTTTAGGTCACCTGAGCTTTGCTTTGCTTTTTGTCAAACTTGGTCAGAATTCATTTTTTCTGCATGGAAAGAAAATCATCAGAGGCTTTATTTAAATCGTAAATTTCAGGACCCCCGAGCTATCCGTTCTCCCTTGGGGAGGGGATAAAGTTTACTATAGTTTATATATGGAAATAACACTTTTGGGTATATTTTGACAACTTTCTGTAGGAAATTAATTTTACTAGGTGAGAACTATCCTTGGAGGAAGATGTTTCAAATTGTAAAATTGAAAATCCTACCCCAACCCTAGGGGCCAGGGCGGGGCCCAAAAGGGAAAATTAACCAATATTTCCAAAATGTTCTCCTCCAGACCCCGAGGTACTACGCTACATTCATTTTCTCTGCATGGAAAGAAAATCCTCAGGGGCTTTATTTAAATCCTAAATTTCAGGACCCCCGAGCTATCCGTTCTTCCTTGGGGAGGGGGTAAAGTTGACTATAGTTTATATAGGAAAATAACACTTTTGGGTATATTTTATCCATTTTCTGCAGAAAATTACTCAAACTTAGTCAGAATCATCTTTGGTGAATGATAGTATTACTTTTTAAAATTGGGATTCCTGCACCATCCCCAGGGGCTAGGGCGGGGCCCCAAAGGGAACATTTATCATTATTTTCAAATTCTTATCCTTTGATGACATGACGAAGTATTGTATTTCACTTAGTTTACATGCTGATTTCCACATCACATCTAAACAATAAAATAAAGCTACCAGTACCTATAATTTAACTCAGGTGACCGCTAAGGCCCTTTGTCCTCTTGTTTCAAATTCTGTCAGCGGGCTATTTCTTTAATTATGAAATTGTACATCTCTAGGTTTGTTTGATTTCTGTTACAGGGATCCTCGACAGCCATCTGGCGAGCATTAGTGTAGAACTTTCAAAGGAACCAAAATGGAGGATATTATGTACAGAACTTGACATAAGTATTGATGATTTGGACGAATTAACAGCGACATCAGATACTGTTTCAGGAAAGATATACCTTATGTTAACCTATTGGAGGGAAACCATTGTGAATAACAGCCCCGATGCTGGTCGTTTGTTGTACTTGGCCATGTACAAGTCAAATCTTCCGGTTCTGGCATTACAACTTGCCATGAAGAATTTATTTCCAGGAGTAGTGATCGAACCCATTCCAAATAGTCCCGATGGTAAGAATGTGTGAACGTGTTATCATTCTGAAACACATTTTATTTAGAATTCAGAATGCTAGCTATATAATGTAGATGAGAGAAAACAAACTTAGTCTTAATCTGAACACAACTCAGTGCATGTGGATTGGATCGTCTCAAAGGTTATATAAATGTCGTGAGTTGAACATTACTATTGATAACTTAATTATAGAAACTGTACACGGTGCAAAACTCCTTGGTGTTTTTGTCGACTGTTGTCTGTCTTGGAAAGACCACATTGATTACATATCAAAGAACATTTCGAAAAAGATTGGTGTTCTGAAAAGGTTACGACCTTTCATGTCTATAATGATGTTCTCAGTAAAGTTTATCAAAGTATAGTTTTTCCACATTTTATCTATTGTTCTGTAGTCTGGAGTGAGGCTAGTAACAAATCATATATTCATAAAATCTCCGAACTTCAGAAAAGAGCAGCTAGAGTTATGTTAAATATGAGAGACGTTTTTACCCCTTCCATTTTGCTTTTTAAACAGTTAAATTGGCTGCCAATAGAAGATTATTTTATTTTTAGGAAAGCAGTTCTGGCTTACAACATTTTACATGGGGATACTCCAAGTGTTTAAGTAATATGTTTACCTATGTCAAGGATATCAGTTTTAGAAATACAAGGTCATCAGTTTCCACCAAGTTTTATATTCCCACTGCTAGAACTAATTATTTTAAACGTTCATTTGTGTACACATGTTCTGTTTTATTGAATGGATTGAATGAAAATATTAGAAATGCGTGTGATGTTGCTGCTTTTAAACGCAAATACCTACAGGATTTCTTCTCAAAACGTTAGTTTGGTACTTACTTTATGATATAACAATATATGCTTTTTAAATAAGTATTGTATTTGTGTTTAATAATCTGCAAATGTCTTTCATGTAGTGTATGTGTATTTTTCTGTGATATCTGTAAATATATTGATGCAGGGCCATATTTTAAATTAGACATGTAGTGCAGTTTTCTTCCTGTGAAGTTATTTAGGTGCAGATTCTAGTTTGTTCAAATCTACATGCTTTGGTGTCAAAATATGTAGTGTAACTGGACTTGGTCGGTCGTCGGCAACCGGGAAGCTCAATTGGTAGAGCATCCGTCTAGAGTTTGAGTCCTATTACATTTTCAGTAAAATTGTCCTAAACTCTTACAAGCTGCCAGCTGAGTCGCCGTTCACCAGATTTAAGTACAGCATGTGTTTCTTTACTAGATAATACAGAGACAATGGAGGAACAAGTTAATCCCAAGACACAGCCAATTCCCACTGTTACTCCAGGCACTGACTCCAACAACGAAAACCAGCCTCCTGTGGCTCACATACCTCCTCGTCCCCAAGACCCACCACCAGACCAAGGCAGAGAGACAATTATGCCAGAAAACAACATCATTCATGGA
Source organism: Mizuhopecten yessoensis (assembly GCF_002113885.1). Taxonomy (NCBI): domain Eukaryota; kingdom Metazoa; phylum Mollusca; class Bivalvia; order Pectinida; family Pectinidae; genus Mizuhopecten; species Mizuhopecten yessoensis. The sequence goes on from NW_018405596.1 coordinate 951,527, forward strand.
GGTGGGTAAATTACATTTACTAATTAATACAGGATTAAAATGTATTCCACCTTATTGTGATTTACAGTTTTTGAGGTTCTGCAGTACAAATAAGAAAAAACAATACTTAATTAAACAAATTCACAGAAATAATACTATGTTTTATCTAGGCTAGTGATGCTTTGCATAGAGTATGAATGAAAACCAGTCAACCGTTTTCTTCATTCACCAAAGTTCATTAAAGAAACATTAATTTGAATTGGTTTGAAAATTTTCTTTCTTTTCCAGCTTACTGTTCGTTATACCTATATTTGCATTAGAGTTATCTCCCTTCACACATTTCATACTTGTATATATATATATATGTGTTAGTTACCTTGAAAAAGTTTCATTATCAGAAGCTAATTATTAGCTCACCTGGCGCGGCGTCCGTTGTCCGTCAACTTTTCCTTTAAACAACTTCTTCTGAAGAACGGACAGGCCTAGAGTCATGATATTTGGCTGAAAGCTTCGTTGGTAGGAGCCCTACAAAGTTTGGTACGAAAATGACCTTGACCTGTTTTCAAGGTCACAGGGGTCAAATATGTCAAAAACTTCAAACAACTTCTTCTAAAGAACTAAAAGGTATAGAATCTTCATATTTGGCTGATGGCTTCCTGGGATAGAGCCCAACAAAGTTTGAGAATGAAAATGACCTTGACCTACTTTCAAGGTCACAGGTGTCAAATGTGTCAAACACTTCAAACGACTTCTTCTGAAGAACTGAAAGGTATA
>NW_018405596.1:952830-954352 GCF_002113885.1 Mizuhopecten yessoensis
CAAACAGTTCAAACAGCTTCTTCTGAAGAATTAAAAGGCATAAAATTATAATATTTGGCTGGTGACTTCCCGGGATAGAGCTCACCAAAGTTTGCAAATGAAAATGACCTCAACCTACTTTAGAGGTCACAGAGGTCAACAACATTTTAATGGATTTGTTCTTGAGAACTAAAAGGAATGGAATCATAAGATTTGGCTGGTAGCTTTTTGGAATAGAGCTAACCAATTTGAGAAGGAAAATGACATTGACCTACTTACAAGATCACAGGGAAAAGTATGTCAAGCAACTTCTGAAGAAGAATCAAAAAGCATAGAATCTTATAATAATATTTTGCTGGTAGTTTCAACAGATGGAGCCAACAAAGTTTGCGAGGAAAATAGTTTTAGTGCAATATAATATTTAATGAGAATATTTTGCTATGACTGCTTAAATATTCAGGTGAGCGATACAGGCCCTCTTGGGCCTCTTGTTTAGAATAACCAGAGCTTTGCGTACATTTCAAATGTATGAGGTCTGTGCAGGTTCGGGAAAGATACCTGCTGTATCCCACTATCATAATTAAAAGAGGCAAATAATGTGGAGCTCCTACAGATTTGGGTGTTTCTTCTATATTTTCGGCGAAGGAGAGATTAGAAAAAAAGAATTGATCTGCTGCTCACGTTGCGACTAAGATATATGTATATCTTTTCTCACTCCTCTACATTTTTGACACATGCGTAAGGTAACGCAGGTATCTTATTCTAGGGGATTGCGCATACTACGAAATTTGCTTAACGTGGAATTGCACAGTAGATACTTGCGCCACCTATAACTTTATATAGTCTTTTAGTCCTTATATTTCTTTTTTGAAGTTGTCTCCCCTGGCACCTATTTTCGTATGCATTCAACCTTAGCTGTTTTGAGAGGTTAAACCCTAAACAATTAGCAAAAATATCAAATGTATGAAAAATTCCAAAAAATAATTGTTAGGATGGAGCTCTTCAAGAAAACAGATACATTGCCTTGATTAAATGTTTGTTGTATTCTTCTTCTTCTTCTTCTTCTTCCATACTTTGTGAATTCTGTTTCTTTTGATTGGTAAAAGATAGGTATATAGTCTTTTAGGTATGTTGTAGGAAAAGGTCTGAAGCTGATCTAGCAACATTTGCAAGGAGGTCATCAATTAAATATGGCCGCCATGACGTCATAGGTCAAAATCGTAAAATGGCCATTACTCAAAAACGGTTTAATTTACAGAATTGATGCAATTATATTATAGGTAGATAACCTTCAGGGCTAAATTTTTGGTCAGCCCCTAATTTTGAAAAAAGGTCAAATAAAAAAGCTCGCTGTTGGGATAAAGGTCACCATTTTTAGGTCACCTGAGACAAAGTCTCAAGTGACCTGTTGCGATCGCCTTTTGTCCGTCGTCGTCCGTCGTGCGTCCGTAAACAATTTACATTTTCGACTTCTTCTCCAAAACCCCTGAACCAATTTCAATGAAATTTTGCAGGGACCTTCCATGGACAAAGGTCAACAAAA